>NW_019384688.1:581869-596893 GCF_000671375.1 Centruroides sculpturatus
AGGGGGGATACCTAGATCGGTAAAATACGCGAATTTCTTCCTACAACTTCGGTTGTTGTTCGGGGTACAGTTAAGGTTTTAACGAAGTTCGAGCGAATACATAATTAGCAAAAAAAAGTTGAAATAAAGTGATTAAACAAAAATTATTACAAATATCGTAAATAACAAATGCATATATAGAGATATTTTTTGAAAGGGGGAAATGGTCTTCACAATTTGAAATCGATAGAACACACTACTCGAATGCTCGTGTAAACGCGCGCCATCTATTGTAGGATAAATGTACTTTGCGGGAGTGTATTAAAAAATTAAAAAACTTTCCAAAGTTTCATGGCAATCGTACTATGCCACAAACCTTCGCGGGAGTATATTAAACAACTTCCCAAAGTTTCATGGCAATCGGATAAACGGTGTGGTAATGCATGAAGGACAGACACACATACATTCATTTTTATATATATAGATGATTTTTGCATTTTTTTTAAACAAGAAAACCATTTGTCAAATGAGAAAGCTGTTGCTGTAAAGGTTTCTTTGCTTATTTTTCATCTTCATTTTTTATGATTAACAAGTGGGCCATTAATTAGAATACAGCATCTTGTACATGCATAAATCATAATTTTAAAATTATTTCTATCAACTGATCTTTTCCATATTATGTCTTGATACTGAACAATAAAGATTGAAGTGGATATAGTACAGTACACACAGAACTTGAAAATTGTTGAAAATAACATACTTTCTATAAAATATGATGGTATGAGATGAGACTGGAGCTTCTTTTATACTTTAAAAATATCATTCTAAACACATATATATGAACAAAAATTATCCAAAAGTAGAGTTTCCACACAGTCAGCATTGGGCTTGCAATTTCTTAAATTGTACTTACAAGAAAATGTGGCTTCAAGTAAATGAATTCAAGAATTGATTAACTCATAATGATGTTGATGATGACGATATTTGTTCAACTTGTACCATTTTCCGAACATCAGTTAGTGTTAAGTATGATTGAATTAAAGCACTTATAAGGGATGCTAATTGTAAGAAGTATGAAAAAAGAAGTGCATCTTCTCATTTACCTTCTCCCTCCTCTGGTCATCATGTCAGCCAGCAAAACCAATTTCCAGAAGTGGTAACTTTAGCTAATAGATATGAAGTATAATGATTTTGACAATGTCTAAATTGCTACTGGTCTAAAGTTCAAGAATCTTTCCATGTCTTGTCCATTTGCATAAACAACTGCTTCCTTGGAATAGGATGAGAGCTGAAATGGCTAATGTGACACAAGTGTGCAAGACCTCCTACAGATTGCTGAAATGATATATTGGCAATAACAGTATAAATTGTCATAAATTGAAGCATTGACCACATTAAATGATGAATTTTGATTAGCAAATGCATAAATATCTTGGGACTTTAAAAAGTGATCACAATAAGAGGCTGATAACAATAAATTATTTTAATAAGCCACATCCACTGTATAATTGTATGGTCTGGGGAAAGAAATGAGAAATAAAAGACTAGTTCAGTGAAGATCAGGACCTAATCATCAATACTTAGTTTAATCTGTTTAGACATACACATAAAAACATCACCAGACTCTCAAGTAGATATTGTTAGAAAATAAACAGGTTACATTTTAATGAATAAAAGTTTTGGGAATTCTGCTCTTAATATGAAAGTACATCCAGATGCATGTATCAAATCTGATTGAAATCCAATTATTGAAATTACCATTAAAATTATAAAAACAACAAAAGCAAATACAGAAACTTTAAATTTAGAAAATTAAGAGATGCAATACAGCAACAAAAACATTTACAGAAATCTTCAATCTCTGCTTTTAGACTAATACTTTTGTTGTTAATAACATAGAATAGATGGAAAATATTTAAACATAATATTTACAAAACACAGAACATATCAAGGAAAGAAAATGAAACTATACACTATATGTGTATTCCAGGATAATATTCTGGTTGTTGCAAATTAACTAGAATATTATCATGTTTCATTGTGGACACATTCATACTCAATAGTATTGACTAATATAATTATGGAGAAAAAGAACAGATTTTAGTGGTATTTTATATACAACTAGCTTACCCGTCGCGCATTGCTGCGATCTCAGAAGAAAGGAAATTCAAGCAAACTCGTTATGATAAAATTCAATTTACATTTTATTATTTTTATTGAAACTTATTATTATTATTCATTTTCATGGGAAAAACATTTCAAAGTGTCGTTTCAATTCTATTTATTTATTGGAGTGTTTGTGGATACACGATATTTTTTGTTTTTCCGTCTGGTGCGTACACGAATAAATCGGAAGGTTTTTCGACGCGTGAGCCGGCCACATACAGTTGTCCATGCGAGAAGCACGGATTCTCCAAATTTAGCCCACACACTCGCTGCGATTGTCAGAAGTGCGATATTCCCCATTTTTATATATATTTTTAAATCCTTTATAATTTTAATTATTTAATTGCTCCTTCCTCTCTTCCTTGGCATGTTGTGAAATTTCTGATAGTTGGATAATAAACCGTTTTATTGTAATTTGTCTTTTTAAATTATTTTGAGTCGATATTAAAATTTGGAAAAGGGGGGATACCTAGATCGGTAAAATACGCGAATTTCTTCCTACAACTTCGGTTGTTGTTCGGGGTACAGTTAAGGTTTTAACGAAGCTCGAGGGAATACATAATTAGCCAAAAAAAAGTTGAAATAAAGTGATTAAACAAAAATTATTATACATATCGTAAATAACAGTTCACAAATGCATATATAGAGATATTTTTTAAGGGGGGAAATGGTCTTCACAATTTGAAATCGATCGGACACACTGTGCGCGAATGCTCGTGTAAACGCGCGCCATCTATCGTAGGATAAATGTACTTCGCGGGAGTGTATTAAAAAATTAAAAAAACTTTCCAAAGTTTTATGGCAATCGTACTATGCCACAAACCTTCGCCAGAGTATATTAAATAACTTCCCAAAGTTTCACTTCAATCGGATAAACGGTGTGGCAATGCATGAAGGACACACACACACACACACAGACACACATACATTCATTTTTATATATATAGATTACTTGAGAAACAAAAAATTCAAAAATAAAAAACTGAAGAAATTGTCATTTAATCATCTACTAAATAACAAAAACATTTATTATAGTTTATAGCTTTCTTATGGAAAGCAGGTTTAGATGAAATTGGCTAAAATAAAACATTGTAGTTTATGAAGGACTGGTGAAAATGGACAGAATGCTCAAAAATAGTTTTTTTGCTACAGGTTTTCAAAATGTATGATGCACAAGATTTTGACTATTATGTCTGAGTCAATAATGATGTCCTTTTCCACAGCTGCAAATAATTCCCTGCCAATAATTCAATTGCAACTCCTTCTGCAACCATAACTCTTTCACCAATCTATCTAACAATCCATGCAGTCAAGGTTGAAGTTGCAGAAGAATTACAGAATTGTGGATTGAGCTGCAGTTGAATTTTTGGTCAAGAAATGGATAGTGGAACGATTTGCTGAAATTATTGTGGCTGTGCAATAGGTTGTGGTAGAAATGTTTACTATCTATTGTGAAATGAATTGCCAAAATTAGTCAGAAATGTTATCAGATTCATAATGTTTAAATTGTTTGAACTTTTGATAACTTTATCTATAGATATGTGAAAATGTACATAAATAGTATAGCCTGAAAAAATTTCTCTTAAAAACCAATTGTCATTTGATTCTTCTGATTATCTAACAGTTATGAGTGTAAAAACAACATATAGGCACTAATATAATCACATCATGTAAATACAATACTAAAGTGGCACAACTGGCATTTTACTCTGAGATCTTAAAACTTAAGCAGTTACAGAAATAAAATACTTTTTCTTTTATAAAAGATTGTTGCTTCTATCAAAACCATATGAATTGTATACTTGTGAGAGTGAATAAATTTTAATTAACCTTCAGTAGTTTCAGTTGCAACATTAAAATATTTGTCAGGAATATTTAAAAGCTAAATAGAACGAAAGCTTTTTAAATTCAAAAGAACACTCTTTTTAGAGAGGTGATAGAACATATACAAAATTAATAAATAGAAAAAAAGGACAAATTTTTATATAAAAAGCATGTAAAAATTTTAAAGACTGTTTTCTTACAAAAATTTGACCAATCATATTTCCTCAAACAATAAATTCATTTCTATAATGTTACAGTTTGTTAATTTAATATGTGCAAAAGCTAATTAAGTTATTGCACTAGTGTGCAATAACCTAACAATATTAGTTTTTGCAATAATACAATAGTGAAATTTAATCTGTACATTGATACTTCTATTCACTATTCATATAACTACATTAAGTTTACAAATTAATTCTTAATTAATACTATATTTTTAAATTCCAAAATTCTAATTAAAGACAGATTAAAGAAAATTAATTAATATAATAATGTACTGTACAGTACATTATTATAATTACTCCAAAAAAAATATACACATTCATTGATATAATTTATTTTAATAAGATTAAAAATAATAAGATTACTCTTGTGAAAAATATAACATATTGATAACAAATTTGTAAGATTAATCGGTACTGTGGACTTCTTGTTTAGCAGAGTGGCAAACTCTGGAAAAACTACCTGGTACAAGGTTTGACTAATAACTGTTTGGAACTTCAGCCAACTTTCATCTTGTTAGTTAATTCCTGGCTTAATTCTGCATGTCATTCATTAGCATTAGACCAGACCTTTATGATAGATCCAAAATTCTACAATTTGTCAGTATTGTGGTATATTTGAAAGATTATTTTCTTTGAATTTTGTGCCCAACCAGCTTTGCTTCAGTTGTCTAGTTTTGACAAGATAAGTAAGTGCAATATATGAAAGATCTGCTAAGGGGGATGTCTTCCAGGAAGACTTTCAACAGAGAAACTGGTTCTGATTTACTTGTTAGACAAGGAAAGAAAACCCAGAAAACTCCACATGGCCAGCTTATTGGGCCATGCACAAACCTACGACCAACTAACAGTTACCAGTGTTCAATGGTTTCATCCATTCAGACATTGATGGGCTCAGCTTTGCATGAATTTGACAAATAGTAAGAAGTGGCCCAATCAGGCCAAACAATATTCTTCATTATTTAGATATTATGTCCAAAAGCACTATCTTCTCAAAGCACTCGTTATGTGTATCCCAGTTTATGGTTCCTTTTAACTTCATGTAAAATAACTCCAATGATCCTTTTGGTCTGAGTCAATGATCCTGAGTCAGACCAGCAACTTTTCTCCAAATTTTACCTTGTGGTGCAATCTTTTCTCATCATCAGGCATTTCTTCCTTCTTTGCAAAGTTATAAGATGAGAAAATAAGAAAAGATAGTAATTTTCATTGCTGCTCTTGCCTCTGTTCTTGACCTGGTTTCATTTCTGAGACAGACTGCCTTCTTATCACATATGCCATATCAAACACTATCCTTTTCATAGTTTTGTCTAATGCTTCATATCATTTGGCCAATGACTTGAAATTGAAATAAACTTTGGTTTTGACAGTATGCTTTAGGTTGCACTTCTATTTGATGTTCAATTGCCTCTTTGGTTGCTCTAAACTTGGCTTCTACTGATGACACAACCTTTTTCTAGTCAATCCAGGATGTTGTAAACCAACATCTGCTTGAAAGTAGCAAATCACAAAGTGTCTACTTTTTCATGTCTGAATAAAGCATAAAAGTTGTAAAAAAAATCTCTATTTTTTGTTGACTATTATTCATCTTCAATCAATGTAATAATTCTGAAGAAAATAACTATTTACAGTAATACCCCGACTTACGCGAACTCGGAGTTACGCGATTTTCAAATCTCGGTCGATTCGTCTTTTGTTTGAGCGCCACGCAACCCTTGATTACTCACTCCCCCCACACTATTGTTCAGCTTACATGTTCAGACGTGTCACGCGGAATCCACACACAGCTACAATTTATTTTGTGTTTGTTATATCTACAGAGACTTGAGACTCTACTATGTCATCCAAACAAAGTAGAACTAATTCTTCTGCATCAAACAAGAAAAGAAAAACTTTATCTTTGGAATGTAAAGTTAACATTGGGTATGTTCGTAAAGTCGAACGAGTTAAACGAGAATGATGTCATCGTTATTNAACACTATCCTTTTCATAGTTTTGTCTAATGCTTCATATCATTTGGCCAATGACTTGAAATTGAAATAAACTTTGGTTTTGACAGTATGCTTTAGGTTGCACTTCTATTTGATGTTCAATTGCCTCTTTGGTTGCTCTAAACTTGGCTTCTACTGATGACACAACCTTTTTCTAGTCAATCCAGGATGTTGTAAACCAACATCTGCTTGAAAGTAGCAAATCACAAAGTGTCTACTTTTTCATGTCTGAATAAAGCATAAAAGTTGTAAAAAAAATCTCTATTTTTTGTTGACTATTATTCATCTTCAATCAATGTAATAATTCTGAAGAAAATAACTATTTACAGTAATACCCCGACTTACGCGGTTACCGCTCGGTCCCACCTATCACGGTCCCACCTATCACGTAAGTTCGGGGTATTACTGTATTTAATATCAATTGAAAGATGAGTTCCATGTTTTAATTTACAAATTCATCCTACTCTCATGCATGTATCATAAATCCAAGAATTATTAAAATTTGTTTAATATTTTCCAAACACAATAGATTGCATTATATAATACAGTGGGTGATCAGTTAACAAACAAATCAGATAATGAACATTTTTGTGAAAGATTTTTATGATCGGACAATGAACACTTCACTGAACAAACACAAGAAGAAGCAACATAAAATAACGAATACCGATTGGTCTTCCTTTGTCTTCAGGCAACAATTCGAAACTTTTCAGTGCGCGGGAGACATCGACATCCAACCCAGTATATACTGATCAGAGTATTCCCCCGAACTTTGAAACTCTCCCTTATAATTCCAGCCTTATATATTTCTGACAGAAACAATTCTTTTACGTTTTCTTCTGAAAAAGCAAATTTATGCCGATATCTGCTATTAAAGATCTTTTGAACAAGTGGGAGGATGTCGGAACAATGGTCTTAAAATGACATTCAAACCAGGTTGCGGTTAATAGGCTTAGGGATCTCTACAATTACAATAGTAATTACTTCTGAAAAATCATGAAGAAGACAGAAAAGCAATCGACATTGGACAGATTCTTTAACCCCCACAAATGAAAAAAACATGACAAATAAAAATACAAGACCGTGTTTATTTTTATTATTACATATGAATAAACGTAGTAAGAAAGTATATATATATATATATTTTTTTTGGGAGTATCCAGAACGGATTAATCAAATTCCCATAGAAACCTATGGTAAATCAATAATCGGTTAACGAACAATTCGGATAGCAAACAAAGTCTTGGAACAGATTGTGTTTGTTAACTGATCACCCACTGTATAATGAAAATATTCTTAAAATGTTAGATATATGTATTTGTCTACTATCTATTATTATTACATTATAAATTAAATTCACTTCTAATACCAATCAAATTGCTTAGTTATCTTAAAAATTAATTTACTTTCCTCATTACGTAACAACAGAAGCATAAAAAATTTATATTATTTTGACACAAACATGATCTACATCTACATAATATCCAAATTATTTTATATGAAAGACTGGTAAATTTTGATCTCCAGCTTAATTCCAATAAATTGTGTGTAGTTAAAATATGAAGAACTTTTAAACTGTAAATTTTAATTATTGGATATGTATATACATCCAATAATAAAGTAGTAAATTAAAAAGATTTTTTTCAACAATAACATATTTAGACTGAATGACAAGTCTTTTTTTTAATTTTTAAGAACGTGTCTACTTATTTTTTCTTCACACAAATATATACTTTACTTTAATTATAGGAGCTATATATTTTATGTCAAAAACTTTTTATTTTATCATTTATGAACAAATAATGACTCTATAGTTATGTGTAAATTGTATTTTTTGTTATCTTTAGAGGGTGTTCATCTCATCCTCCACCAATTTCTTTAAATTCAATTATTAGCAATACTAGCATTAAAAAACGTGAGATATTTGAAATAAAATCCTTACAAAAATTAACAAGCTGGATGGAAATAGACAAAAATGAAACAGTACACCAAGAATTAAATTGCCAAGACAATAACAGACCACATCATATATTAACGTTTGCAACTATTTTTTTTGGTCAAATAATAAGAATGTACCCATCAGACCTTCCAGACAAGCTATGTACAGTACATCCAGATAAAAATGAAAAGATGCAAGAGGCAGCCCAAGGATAAACTAGATTGAAAAAATTAAAAAACATTCCCAAGCATTCATATAGGAATCTCACTAACCTAGCTGAGAAAGGAAAAGCTAAAAAAGATCAATTGGAAGATTCAACCAGTCACTGATGATGAGAAAGGAAAGAAGAAAAGATTTCATTAATATAATCTCTGTATCACAACAATATCATTAATAATAATGGAATCAATCTCAATTAGTATTTTTACCTTAATGTGGTGGTGATGGCTTGCATGCCCCAATGATTAAGAGCTACTGTACACCAGCAATAGCACTGCTACTAGTAGGATCTCCAGGTGGACAAAAATCTTAGAGAAGGAGCTAGACAAAATTAGATAGTATGATCCTTCATGATGAGGGTTGGACATGGGACTAACACCATCCCATAAAAACATAACATGTTAAAAACTAAAACACAAATTCTAAGAATACTTTTCTTTAGATAAACAACTTTAGCTTACTTCAAACTGTTAGTAGAGATTTCAATGCAAAGATTGGTAAAGAAGTCATATCGACTTCACTAGATAGAAATACTAGTCATAACCAAACATCAATAAAAGGTTATCAGTGACCTGAATCATGTCTATGGTCACCATTCAGTCAGGATCCTGCCTCCAGTGCCTCCTTGCTTTTTTTTGTCCCTAGATTTACTCACTGCCCCAGTGGGCAGTAGTGCCCACTTTGGAAATCACTGCTCTAGATGAAATAAATGGTTCAACAATAAATATGAAGAGGCTGTAAAAACAAGAGGTCAAAAGAAAACTTCATCTAAATAATCTATCAGAAACAGCAAAGAATACACTCAGGAATGAAAAAAAATTTGTAAATAATCAAATTGAGTGTATGGAAGAGAAAAACAAATCAAATATCTCTACAAAATTTTGTAGCAATCTCAAACATTTCATCAAAGATTATATTGCAAAGATGAATTTCTTCAAGAATGAAAATGAAGAACTCTTAACTTGTACAGAAGAAATTCTAAATAGGTGTAAGTATTACTTGGAAAATCTACTCAATTGTAATACAACTGTATGAAATTATTATGAAAATAAAAGCTATAGTAATACAGACAATACTTTCACTTTTTTAAATATGGTTGTTTAAATATACAATTTCAAATGTTTCATTTTCTTGTATATTTGTTGTCATAACTACATTGTATCTACTGATATAGCAATTAGATTTTTAACTATAATTCTGAAGCAAATGCTTTTTAATCAACTCAAATGAAATAAAACAAGACTGACATTTGAATTTAAATTTCTACTTAAAAAATCTACTTTTTTTAATTTATAAATATACTGTGAATTAACTATTATTTTTTGTTATTTCACTTTTACATTCTAAATTATTCTATTCCAAATTTTGCTGTAAATTTTCCATTCTTTATTGTATCTTTTATTACATTACTTCAAATTAATAACTATTACATTTCTTAAACATTGTTTACCATTTATATAATTAAATCAGAATTGGCATGTGAAAATTTAATATGAGTAAGAAAATTATTAAAGTTTATTGGTGTGAAAGTCTTAACACATTTGTATTATTTTATTATAAAAGATAGGGATGGGTGAATACTATCCACAAACACTCAAATACTAGAAAGTATTCAAGGTCTTCAAATAGCCCATTGATAAAAAAATATTTGAATACTATAAATACCTCTAATATTGTTCCATACATACAGACAGCACCTCTTCAGACAAGGTTGCCAGATAGATAGAGTCAATTATTCCTCAAGTGTCTGCAAAATTTCCCCAAATTATGAAATTTTACCAAAAGATTCTCCATAATATCAATATCACAGAAACATTTTTAACATTTTCAATATTCATATTTTTATTGAAATGTTTTTCAGAGTTATTGCTTTAATTTACATATATTCATTTGTTCTATTTCATAATTTGAAAATATGTAAGATACATAATATTGCATAAAATAGTTGGAAGAAGGAAAAATATACATAAAACTTTACTTTCACTTTATATTATTTCATTTTAAAATTCTAATATAACTATGATATTCTTCTCTTTTTACTTCATGCACAGTACATATTATGACAATGATAAGCCAAATACTGTATCTATTCAGATGTGTTTACATTCTTTAAATATATTGCATGAATACAAAACTTCTTAAATTTCATCTGTTTTATCATATCTTCAGAAAGTTGTTGAGTTATAAATGCAGACACTTCCAATTATTTTTTGTTGATAATAATATTAAAAATTAAATACTTGATTGTTTATAACTATATATATACATACATTTATTTATTTAATTATTATGTAGACATATAAAAAATTTTATAAACTCAAACATCACTTAAAGTGTAACATATTTACATTAACTACCATTTAACTTAAATTATGTTTAAAACTTTTCTACAAAAGTTTTGCATGTTCAGCTTGATTAACCAATAAAACAATTCTAATTGATTTATTTTAGTAAGAGCATTATTATTTATAAATTACTTCTTAATTTAAAAAAAATTAAAATAATTTCTAATATTGAAAACAAAGAATTTAACAAAACAATTATTAATGTTTTTGAAATACTAATCATATTTGAACATTTCAATTTACTGTACTCATCTGGTTAAAAATTTTTCTATTACAATAAAACAAATATTATGCCAAAATCTCAAAAAGCAAACAAAATATATGTAATAAATGAACAAACTTAAAAAATATATGCGATTAAAGGCAAAGTCAATTTGATCATACATCTTACTTTTTTATCTTTAGTTATATTAGATGTTGTTATAGAATTATGTAATAGCATCCTGAGAGAACTACAGACATTTTAACAAGCTTAATTAGCATTTTCTCTATTCAGGCAAGCTAATAATACATGGGCTACAATAAAAAAAAGTTTAAAAACAGTTCATTTTTAATAATATTAAGTTAAATTATTGTTAAATAAAAAAAATTATATATTCCCCAACTTCTCATTTGAGAATATAAAATTCCCCACAAAATTTTCCCATTAATGCTTCTTCCCCATTATTTCCCAGTTGACTTAAAAAGTCCCCATTTTGGGAAAACTCCCAATCTGGCAACCATGTCTTCAGCACCTTTGGTTTCATTTGCCACAAGAAAAGAATCAGACTAGATCCTGAATGTGTTTGAATGCTTCTTTTCGTAAATGAAAATCTGTAGTTAGTAAAAATGAGAATAATCATTGAGTAATCTATTGTAATTAAACTAACAGTGCTAAAAAGAATGCACTGTAAAACTCAAAGTCAAAATAAATACGTTTGAAGGTTCATTTTTTAAAATTTACTAAACTGTTTTTGTTTTCAGTTTATGTTTTACTTTATCAATTTATTAATATATAGAAATAAATAAAACAAGTTAAATAGTAAATATTAAATTAATTTATTAACCAAATAAGTTATAAGATAATTAAGTTCACTAAGTATTCGAGGTATTCGAGTATTCGAAACATTCAAGATCTGATTTATATTTAAATTTGATATTTGAATTTGAGAAAAGTGATATCCACCCATCTCTAATAAAAAAATAATAATATTTAAATAATAAATACCATGGTTTATCTCCCATCTCATTCTTCCTATTGATGTTCATTTTTAGCTAGATTAAAAAATAAAAATATACTTTAATCACAAGAATTACTTTTGGAAATTTTAAGCATAATATATTCTATAGTAATGTAAGATACATTTTTAAGTTGAAATAAATATTTTATAAGTTAAGCACCTTTTTAAACAAAAAGGTGCTTTACAATCTTGAAAGAGTATATAAAATTAGCAGATGAGCCTGGCTTTGCTTGAGCAAAAATTAACAGCAGCAAAGATTAAGTTTATTAAATTATTTTGTACTTCTAACCCTTCTGTTATATAAATCAAATACTATAATATAATACAACTACAAACGTTATCTTATATAAGAGTTTATCATACTGAGTAACCAATCTAATGCATTTTAAAAATTCTTTAAATTGTGTAGATTAGAGGAATAAATAATTTTTAAAATGTGTTAGATTGGTCATTCGGTGTGATAAATCCTTACAGAAGATAACTAAGATATAAATTAAATACTATAATAGTTCTACAAAATTTCTTATAGGTGGAAATTTAGCACTAATGTTACCTCAGTTTGCATATATAAATTGTGGAACAATCTTAGGTTTATAAAACATTGCAAAGTGTGTTCAATATGGATTAGCAACAAATCATGGTGCTTATATTACCTGATTGCACATTATTCATTAAATTTTACTATTAAAGAAGCAGCAATACTAGTGCTGCACTCAAGAAATTCCAAAGTCCTTATGTAAAGGTCCTCTAATCAATCTTTACTAATCTCGGAAAAATTATTTTGCATTTTGAAGAAATAGGAGCTTTTAATGTGAAACCAAGAAGAAATCACAAAGTAATGAAACTGGTTTGCAATGCCTTCCTCGTTTCAGACAAAGTCCAGATCTGTACATTATGTAAAGGTCCTCTAATCAATCTTTACTAATCTCGGAAAAATTATTTTGCATTTTGAAGAAATAGGAGCTTTTAATGTGAAACCAAGAAGAAATCACAAAGTAATGAAACTGGTTTGCAATGCCTTCCTCGTTTCAGACAAAGTCCAGATCTGTACAGATATCAAAAGTGATTAAGTATATTAAAGAGTGACTCAGGCAGAATTCAGCACTGTTGTCAAGGAAGTCCAGCTGCAAATCATCAATACACTGAATCATGCAAAATGATCTACACTTCTGTGCTTACAAGAAATAAAAAGTTCATGTCCTGAGAAAAAAGGAGTAGGCTAGGATAAGAGATACAAGTTGATCTCCCAGCATGCAAAATCATTGATTATTTTTTTCCTGATTAAAAACATTTCAGCTGCAAAACACATTCAATAGCTAGAATGATTGCATCTATATAAGATCCATAAATGATGTTCCCAGAGACAAGGTTCATCAGGCTCAGTACTTTCAGAATGTATCCCAAGTCATGGTTTGAGCACTATCTTCATTTGTGGCATTCTGCCACTAATATTTATTAAACAGGAGTCAAAGGAAACCAAAACTACTATATCATCCATATTCTGAAGGTTGTCTAAAGCAAAATATCCTGGTTGAAGAAAATTGTACCAGAGTTCATCATGCTTAATGAATGGCCTGCCTAATCCTCAGACCTTAACCCACTAGACCAGGGATAGTCAACCTTTTTATACCTACCACCCACTTTTGTATCTTTGTTGGTAGTAAAATTTTCTAACTGCCAACCAATTCTGCAGTAACTTAATTTAGCACAACTACAAAGTACTTGTAATTTCTGACTGGAGGTTTAGTAAAAATACATAGTTAAATTTATATTTTTATTTTTGCATATGTTTATAATATACGGACAATTTTTTGCCAGTACACCATGTGTTTTTTTTTTACGCCAAACTGAAAAAAGTAGCCAAATCTGGCAAGGCTGGCCCCACCACAAAACGAACTCAACTTGAGCGATGACCACTGTTACATCCTGCCCTTGTTACGTGCACTAGAGTGCAGTACAACCTGCTCCATTAGTGAGTCATAGATGCACAGTGATGATGGAAAGTAGCTTCAGCATCAGACAAAACTCCTACCACCCACCACAAAAGCTCAAATTGCCCACTAGTGGGCAGTAGGGATTGCACTAGACCAGCGATTCCCAACCTGTGGTACGCGTACCCCTAGGGGTACGTGATAGGTTGTTTAGGGGTACAGAAAAAAGTTAGTTATTATGGCAGAAAAAATAATATATTATGTATCACAAACTAATAGTATTAAAAAATTATTAGGTAAAAAATGTTCCTTGCAACAATCACAACTTTATTATGAATTTTTTCATTTAGTTTTTTTTTCTTTAATTTAAAGTTACAATATGTAAAATTAACAATACAGGTACTTACTAAATTTCTTAAATGAGGGGTACAATCTATAGATATGACCTGTCACAGGGTACGCTAATGAAAAAAGGTTGGGAACCACTGCACTAGACTACCACCACACTAGACTAATGTATTTTGGATATGTATTGGACAAAGTCAATACCATGAATGTCCAGAACATCAAACACCTATTTGGCAAAATTTAGGATGAGATTCTGATGGCTGTCATTTGTGCCACTTGTAACACATTCATTCTGAGTATGAAGGTTGTACAGGTGAAAGGAGAATGAATAGAATTCAGTGGTTTTTGTAAGTTAAACTTACACATCGATATAAAAAATAAAAATTGTTCATATTTTATTACTTAAGAAATAGACAGTTTTATTGGAGACCCTATACTGTAATTTACACATCATCTTTGTGGATGATGAAGCCTTGAAACACAATCAGTACTGCTAATAATTTTAATATTTTTGTTTTATTCACTGTATAATTCACAAACTATAAACAATATGTAATAACTTATTTTAAAAACTAATGTCAAACCAATAATTATTGCATTATTAGTATTGTTGAAAGTGCAGTTTTAAAAGCAGTTTATTTTAAAAACAGTAGGGTCCTCTTTTATGCAGAATTGTAATATTGTAAAGTACTATATTATTTTTCCGACTTTCCAACGATTATCGACACTACTGTGTGCCGTAAAGTACCCGTTAGGGAACGGCTATTTCCGGCACACAGTAGTGTCGATAATCGTTGGAAAGTCGGAAAAATAATATAGTACTTTACGACAAAGTTTGTCA
>NW_019384688.1:597018-621825 GCF_000671375.1 Centruroides sculpturatus
CATTTACATACTTATCTTAACATTAAATTTTTCTTGTTTATCTGGCAGATTATTTTCCGACAATACTTCGCTAACCTTTTACATTATTCTTTTTCAACAATTATCGGGATGCTTTATTCTTTTAAGGTTTAGCGATTCCTAACTGGGTTGTGGGGTCTCCCCCCCTTTTCGTCGGTGCGGACTTACTTTTTCCGCTTGGGAAGCGCAAGTGTGCGCGAGTTTTTCTATGGTGCTTTTCTTTCGTCGGTGAGTTGGTTTTTCTTCTATTTTTAAGTTACTAAGGTGAATGGTGAGGAAACCTTCGTCTTAACTAAACATAAGCCCCAAACAAAATATAATGAAAGCAAAATAAAAGTAAAATAAAAATAAAGCTCAGACTTGGTTCCTTACACCATGCAGACTAGAGTTTTCATAGATAGGAGTGAGTTAACCCAACCATTTGTTAAGTCAGCAAATTTTTTTAAGCTTCTGCAATTCAAAATACAGAGTAATAATGAATGCTATCCACTGTGGTAAATATATTGGTTTGAATATATCTTTCTCAAATAGTATACTTGATACAGTATACTACAATTTTGCTCTGTATATTCAGAAACATCAGACTAATGTATTTGTTATAGTAAAAGTATAAGTAAAATGTTTCAAACATATTTTAATATTTTTCTGTTAATTTTAATGGTTGAATACATGTCTAAGCAAGCATCAAGCTATTTGGTATGGAACACAAATTTAATTGGAATTTCATTTTACATGGTATCTACTGACATACAACCTCTACTTAAATCTATATTGTATATTTAGAATTTAACATTTAATTCTGAAATATGAAAATTTTTTATGTTGATTTCAAAATTACTTTAAATATTTTATTTGAATGCTGTTTGATTTACAACTCTCATTTTATTTCTGAAAAAATAATTTTAAAATAATGAAATTATTTAACTATTTATTATATATATAACAACACAGACATCACTACCCAATACACTAGTATTATCAAATGATCTACTGGATTATTTTTAGGGCTATATTAGAGCTATTTAATAATTTGAAACAAAGCAATTTGGCTACAGGTAAATGGTTAAGGCTCCATCTGATGATAAATGTATTTATAATTATTAAAGTTATCATGAGATGGTGCCTTAATCATTTATCTCTAACCAAATTGCTTTGTATCTTATTATTGATTAGCCTTAATATAGCTCAATAAATAATACAGCAGATCATTTGGTAATATTTGTTATATATTTATTTTGATGACTCAATTTGATTTTAATATTTTAATAACTTATAGTTTTGTTTCTATTTTGATATCCTATACAGTATATATCTGATGTTCTTTCATTATCAAATTAAAGATTCCTTTTTGTTTTTATAAAAAACTAGCAGATGAGCCCGGTGTTGCTTGGGCAAAAAGTAAGATAGCAAAGATTATGATTATTAGATAATAGCCAATCTTACCCATTTTCACCGGGTTCCCCCTATCTTGAGGCTAATTAGAGAATTTTTAGATGAGTCTAAAAATATGTTCGATTTCTCACAAAAAACTACATCTAAAAAAATACAGTAGAAGCAGAGTTCTTCAGTGTAAGCCTTAATCCTCTCCTTCTCCCCACAGAGGGAAATTTCAAAAAATCCCTTCTTAGTATGCATTCTCATGATGTATCACAACTGTGTACCAAATTTCAACTTTCAACTCCTAACCATTTGGGCTGAATGCTTATTATTATTATCAATTCATCTTTTTTATCTTATAATCTTCATCAATTGAATTGTTCTTTATCTTATAATACAATTGTATTATAAGATAAAGAACATTTTCATCTGTATCTGTTGGCCATCCTTGGGTTATATAAGCCTATTAAAGAACAGAATACCAAATCAAATACAGAACTGAAATTGAATTTTTAAATGACTGAAGATCAGGCATGTGCTCTATGCAGAGAATTTATATCATAAAAATAAGTGAAAAAACATTACATAATTAATAAGATCATATTGATTAGTACACTTGAGAGCATACATGAAGTGATTTTACTATAGTTTGAACCATGCTCTCCATGCCATTGGCAGATTGTCTGATTCCATGAAGTTGACAGCAGTTTGTTAGATGAATGTTTAATATTACATTTTTGGTGTTTGTTTAAGTGGTTTGATGTATTGGTGTGTTTTTAGATATGTAATATTTTACATCATTGATTAAATTCTAGATCTGTTATGTAATTATAAATTTCAGAAAACAATACTTTAATAAATTCAGTATGTGTATGTTAAATTTATTAACATGTCTAGTTTTATAAAATACTAGCAGATAAGCCCGGCGTTGCTTGGGCAAAAAGTAACTATAGCAAAGATTAAGATTATTATATTACAGCCAATCTTACCCGTTTTCACAGAATGCAAGAATTAGGTAACCTTGTTTCCAGACTAATTATAAAATTTTTATATGGGTCTAAAATTATGTTAGATTTAAAGCAAAAAACCATATCTGCACCTGTAAATCTTGCACGTTGCTTTCGCTTAACACTTCCATTCTTAACATTTCCATTGTTACTTAACACTTCCATTGTTGAAGCCTTAATCATGTCACTTTCCCCGTGCGGGAGGGGGGAATTTCAAAAAATTCTTTGCTAGTGTGCATTCTCGTGACATACCCTAAAGCTGGATGCACACATGCGGTGTGGCAAGGAAAAGCGGCAGGATGACGTCACTTTTTCTTGCCACAGAAGTCAATTTTGTGCCGCTTTTCTCATGCCGCAAAAGTTGGTTGAATTTTATCTTTTGCAGCAACCGCCGCCAAGGCGCATTTCTATCAGCCAATAACAGTTCGTCTGATAGTCACGTGAGAAAATATAATCACGTGGTGTTTTAATGGTGAAAAGTTCGGCGCGGTTAACCGAGATAACTAACATCAGAATAAAGAGAAAAGGATAATAAATTTAACACAAATTCTACACAAATAATCATATATAATTTAATTCGAAGAACAAAACAACCGAATCTTACTCAAAATAGTATTCTTTATTGAGGAATAAGCGTATTTTGTACACAAGTTCTTTATCAATCCAAGAAAATATCTCCAATCCAAAATCTTCGTTCGAATCTTTGACAAAATCTTCTAACTAAATAAAGCAAGCCGTATGAAACAAAATTTGTAAACATGTGGATAGTGACAATATCAGTATTGTTCGCCATCATGAATACTGAACGCATATGACAAAATGTAAGCGAATTGCTGCCACGCAGCGAAGATGCATTTGCAACACCACTTTTCTTTGCCACGCCGCATGTGTGCATCCGGCTTAACTGTGTACCAAATTTCAAGTTTCAACTCCTAACCATGCTGAAATGCTCACAATGAAATGCTCGTATACACGTGTGCCATCTATCGTAGGATAAATGTACTACACCAGAAACCTTCGTGGGAGTGTATTAAAAAACTTCCCAAAGTTTCATGGCAATCATACTATGCCAGAAACCTTCATGGGAGTATATTAAACAACTTACCAAAGTTTCATGACAATCGGATAAATGGTGTAGTAATGCATGAAGGACAGACGGACTGACAGACAGACATTCATTTTAATATATATAGATTAATTTATTTGAAAAAATAAATTATTAAATTCTAGTATAAAATATATTACTATGAAAAATTATTTACCTTTATTAATTCTTACCTTAGAAGTTTCTTCTTCTGTTTCAGCATTTTCTGTTATATTTGTTTCTAATGTCAAATTTACATTTCTACTGTCTATTAAATTATCTATAGAATCTACACATTTTTCTACAGCTGTTTCTGTGGGTGAATTAACATTTTCTTGAAATGCCACTAATGTACATGATGATTCTCTACGAATATTAGCAGATTCTTCAATTTTTCCCAATTGGTTTAACTGGCGTATACTTTCTGTTTTAGAAACATCACTAGGAGGAGATAATGCACTTTCTGTCTTAGATATTTCACTTGGAGCAGGTGATTGCCGTCCTGCAGTTGATGAATCTAGGGTGAGAAGCATTTCTGTTGAAGCAGAAGAATCCTTATGAAGAGGAAATCCACTTTTATAAGTATCATCTGATCTAGAAGGAGAATCTAAATGAGAGGCAGATGAAGAAGGTCGGGACAATGAATCAGATTTTACTGTAGATGACCAAGGTGTTATTGAATTATGACCACCATCTGACAGGGAAGGTATATAAATCCTTGGTGTTATTGAGGCTAGTTTAACTTGTGAAGGTTGAAATACACCAGTAACTACATCATCTTCAGTACAAGATAAATTGTCGATTCTACTTCCTTCTCTTTTGTGAGTATTTGAGGAAATTTCTAACTGCTGATTGGCATTCATTTCTTCTGATATAACTTCTTTTATATTTGAAACAGGAATTGGAGGGGGTTCCCTTCGTAAAGGTAAAGGCACCATAGGTGGTGGAATATATTCAGAAGGCAATATACAAGTCTTTGGAGAATTTGAATTGTCTAATGTGCACTTCATATTACAATAATCAGATTCTCTTAATCCTTTTAATTCAACATAATCTATAGTCTCTTTTTGAGAGGTTTCAATATTTACTTTTGACTGATATGTAGTTTGTATTGCTTGTTTATTTTCATCAATTTTGCTATTTTGACTAGATAAAAGAGAATCACAACTTACATGGTTATTTTCATTTACATTTTGGAAAGCTGATCTAGAATATGTTTCTCTAAATTCTTCTGGGGTTATTTCTTCAATTTTCTTTGTTGGTTGAGGTTTCTGTTTAGAAGACCATCTTCCTTTCAGAGAAAATTTTAGTAGAAAACTTTTTTTTTTCACATTAGAAGTACTATTAGTTGTTTCTACTTCAGAATTCAATTTATCTACAGCTTCATTATGAAATATCTGTTCAATGTCTCGTTTATTGTCTAATTCTTCAGCAACAGATGCTGAGGAACATTCTATAACATCTTTATCTACACAGTTTTCTGCTTTGTTTATTAATTTGTTATTCAATTCCAATTTTTCATTTCTTTTAATCTTATTATGTGTTAAATTTACTTTCTGTGTACCTTTAATCAGATCAGGTTCTGAAAAGTGTTGTGTTTCACAACTGTTATTCTGTAATCCATCTTGTGAATGTATTTTCAAATTTGTAATAGCAAATGCACTTTCTGATTTATTTTGTACTGGGTCTGAAGGAGGGACTGGATCATCAGATGAACTATTCTTTCCTTTTTGACTGCTTACAATGTTATGAAATGGTTGAGTTTGAGTCTCATATTGAGAACTTGAAGGCATTAATTTATTATCCTGCTCTAAAGCAACAAATGATGCTATGTTTTTTGCAGAGGAATTAAACTTGCATTTTTTCAAATTATCAATTACTTCACTCTTATTTTCATTAGTCACAAATTCAATATCTTTATTGCAATTACTTATTGGCATACTTTGAAAATTTTTTTGAGAATATGATGTAGAATGTAATTTACAATCAGAACTTGAATGCATTGAACTTGATGAACTATTACCACTTTCCCATTTTACTTCTTTACAACTATTTTTGGAATGCTTAGTTTTTTTCTTTTTCTGTATCCAATCTTCACTTTCACTGCTTGATGGCTCTAAAACTTCTAAAACAGAGCACGTTTTACCTTCCTGTCGTAATTCAGGATTTCTATCAAAAAATAGTCTAAGATTAATATCCCACCTTAATGCCGATGAAACATTTGAAAGCGTTGTGGGAGGAACAGCCTGGGCAGAAACTGTATGGTGTCTATAGGACTTAGTAGAGCTATCTACACTTTTATGACACTCTGCAGAATATTGTGGTACATGAGTAGTTTCAATAACAGTTTTAAAATCTTTCTGATTTGAATCTTTACAGGAATTAATAACATTATTATGTTCAGCTGAGCTCTCAGAATTTAGTAAAACTTCACTGGATGTATTATCTGATTCATGTTTTACATCTTTGTCAGAAAGTGAAGAAAATTTGTTAAATAATTTAAAACTAGATTTGGATGATCCTAAATCAGATAATGAAATTGAAGGATTTGGCAGTTCTTCTTCACTTGGAAGACTCTCTTCTGACAGAGATGTTTCTGATGATGACATTATTCTCATTTCAGATCCGTAATGTGATTCTGAAGCTTTACACATGATCTGTGAAAATTTATACCTAAATAAAAATTATATTAATAAAATACTGTATTATATATTTTATATCTTAAAAAACAAAATATATTATTTTACTTTTTACTACACTAACTTCTTTTGCTGTTACCTTATTATATCCAAAGCACTTCGATCTTCAATTTTCTTAATTTGTTTTCTTCTAACTTTTCTCCAATTTTCTTCAATTAAATGCAATTTATCTTTATCGTCTGGTGCTACTTCAGATAACCATTGACTATATTCTTCCAACCATGCTTCCGTTAAATACTGTTTATTTTCTCTCCCCGAAAGCCTATATAAAGCAGCACATTCATCATATACTTGCTTAGCTGGAAATCAAAATATATCCATTTAATTAACATGATATATTTTGATTTCATTTATTTCAGAATTCAAAAGAAATCATTTGATAAAATTCTAAATTGTTGAAAAATAATTTTTAAAACTATATTAATGAAATAAAATTCAACTCAAATTAATAAATAAAAACCATCACTAGTGAATTTTCCAGTATGCCTGATTCTAAAGCCTTGTCATATAAACAATCTTGCAAGATCAACCAAGATCCTACAATAATAAAACAATACATTATATCTTTGACTACTAATTACGTGTCTTCCACGTTTCTAACACATTATAGACTATTAGAAACTTGAACTAAGCATATCATATTAAATTTTAACTGTTGTTTACACTTACACATTCATCTTTCTTATACTGTAAGGTCTCTTTTTATGCAGATTATTTTTATGCGATTTTGAAGTTGTGCGGTTTGTATTTCATCCAAAAATTTCTTGGACAAACATACATATAGGCTTTTTTAGGACGCCCGCGTATAGACAGTCTCCAAAAATCGTGGAACGCTCTAAGCTCACTCCACTTGTTCCACTGACATATAACCAATATGGATGTAAAGGACAGCTAGATCTACCTTAATCGCTTTAGTTCTTAGCAATTTTTGATATAAATGTAATTAAACATAAAAAATACTTAAAACTGAAAAAACGAAAGAAATGCCTTAATTTTGAAGAAAAAGCTTCAAAGTTTAACTTCCTTTGTCTCATCCTTCTGTGAAATTTAACACTGATGAGTCATTGTTTACACATCTGGATGACCTTGAACATAGCTGGAGTTGGATTTCCCAGGGCATTCTCATACATGTCGCGGGAGGACAAGGGTTTAGAGTGAACAATAGCTGGCCGTATATTTTAAAATATTTTAAAAAAATTTGGAGACTTAAAAAACATTCCAAAAATTCAAAAAAAATTTCAAAAATGGCCTTAAGGACCTTGTTTTATGTAACGCTATGTAACCTGCCCAAGTTAACTTGGGCGAGGAACTAAAGGGGTAAATAATAATTAACTCTTTACATCCAGATGTCAGTGATTTGTTTTTAGAGTGAGCTTTTGCAATTCGGGGATTCCCCTTGTACATGATACCATCGACAAGTCGCTATTACATCATTCTGAGTTTCGCATTGAAAGGTATAAACTGTAATTGTTTTGAAATTAAATTTTATATGAATTTCTTTCAGACATTCGAAGTACAGTGGTGCCTCGTATAACATACTTAATCCGTTCCAGGTGCACGTCCGTTATACGAAACGCATTTTCCCATAAAAATACATGTTAAAACATATAATTCGTTCCACAGCATAAAAATAACCATACCATAAAAAAATGAAAATGGAGCAGTCACCAATTATGCCGGGTAGTCAGATGTTGTGAGGAGGTGGAGGAACACTTTTTTCACACATTCATACAGATACAGACTTTTTACATATTGCAGCAGGTCTCTTTATTGTTTTTTAATCAGAGTCAGATTTAGGAGAGGCTACCGGAGCTTGCGGGGTCAACTCCTCTTGTTCCATCCTTTGTTTTTTGGCAGCTTGCTTCTTGAAAAATATGTCCAAGGTGGTCTGTTTCTCTCTTCTTCAACACCTGTTGGAAATGACGGGCAAGGGTGTCATTGTAGAGATCATTTTTGTTGGCCTCAGCTCTGTTTGTATAATGAGTGTTGGTAAACTTCTGAACCTCTCCCCATTTGACAAGGAAGTTTTTGTCAACTTTCACTCCTTCTAATGATGTCTTGCTTTGTTTCAATTGAAATCACCTTTCTGTTTTTTTAGAAGCCATGATTTGCACAACACTTGAATAAATGTAAATATCCTGCACTGAGGTGATGTACGTAATAAACAAGGGAGCAAGCCGAATCCCAACGGAAGCTCTGTACTTCAAATATACTAATAATAGGCTATATTTTAATTATACTAATACTGTATATTATAAAAATAGCAGATTGTCATTGGCAACAGCAAAAAAGTGGAAACATCATTCACACTTGTTCGCCTCATGTAACTGCCGAACGGAAAGTCCATTGTTCGCAACCAGTCCGTTGCTCGAGTCACGTAACGGCCAAACAGAAAGTCCGTTGCTCGAGTCACGTAACGGCCAAACAGAAAGTCCGTTGCTCGAGTCACGTAACGGCCAAACAGAAAGTCCGTTGTTCGCAGCGTCTGTTATTCGAGGCGTACGTTATACGAGGCACCACTGTAATTTATTAAGCAGCCTATTTCTTTTAATTTCTGCAAACTTTTTTATGCGGTTTTAAGTTAATTTTAACTCGTTGTTTTGGTTTTATGCGATTTTAGAAAATTACGGAACGTATCCCTACTTTTTCAAGGCAAGTAAAGTCTTTTTTTATGCGAATTTTTTATATACGCTTTTCTGTAGAACGTATCCACCGCATAAAACGAGACCTTAAAGTATTTAACTCAAGCTAGGGCTCTAAGATAAATGAACTGAAGGTCACTTGTGGCTATTCCGTGAATTATTCTGATTTCAGGAATTTTAAGTGCCCTCTTATAATTACATCCACATTAAAAGAGGTTCCAAACCATCATGTGCTGGAAAATTGGTAATCAATCTGTATTGACTTTATAAATTGATCTATTATTTTGAGAAATTTTTAAAAATAGAATTAAAATGATATAAGTTTTGAGATGACCAAAAATACTTATATCCAAATAAAAGAATCATAAGTTATATTCAAATTCTCAGTGTGTTATCAGCATCTGTCAGTACCTCTGTTCAAATGCTCAGGCAACTTCTTGCAGCAAACTGCAAGCATCTTTTTCAGTGCTCAACACATCAGCAAATAATATGGTAGATGATAATATAAGGCTTACAAGAACTCTATTTTATATTGATCATTTTGAATTTATCTGTCGTTGAATGTACCCTGAATAAATTAATATCAGATTAGTATATTAATAGAATATTTTAATATACCAGTATATTTACCAACACACCACAATTTTTTTAGTTGCTAAAGTGCAATATTAGGATTGATTTTGCTATGTAAAACTCCTACAGAAATTTTAAAAATCTTCATCCTTTTCTCTTTTTGAAATATTCATTTTGCATTAAGCAGTTCTCATTAAGTAAGTTCAAACATAAAGTCCACACCATTTGCCATTTTTATTGTTTTTCTTTCCTGGTATACTAGTAGTCAACATTTGTATTTTCATAAAAATGCCAACATTTGCATCACCCATGGCAGCATCCCACTGGATTGATGCCGAGATTTTGAATATGCACATAGACTACTATCGAAAAATTATGTTGTTTTGGAGAAATCACAGAATTATATTTTCACAATAACATCAGATGAAATAATTGGTAATAGTTATTATAGCTTAAATTATAGCAATTACAATATGAATCTATTGAATTCCATAACTGTGAATCTATTTGTTAGAATAGATGTATCAAATGATCACAGATATGTAAGTGCAAAATGCTAACAAAGTATTCAAAACACTTATTATTTCTTTTTTGAAGGAAAATGTTAAATAATAGAATTTTACTAAATATTACAATAAAATTAATACATAGCAATTATTTAAAGTTTTGCAATTTTGAACATGACTGCTTTTTATAATTTAAACACACAGTAAAATCTGGGTTAGACATTTTATTTGACAGTCCTGGCAAAGCCTTATACAACCTAATGTTTTGTTTCATTTATTCATTTTTCACTTATTTTTTCCTTTGATATGTTTAATTTATCAGTTCCAATAACATACAAAAATTCACTTATACGTTTTCTTGATTTTTGCTTTTTACCAGGTTGAAACAAAATTCTTTCAATAAACTGGATATGTTTATGTTTCTTATCCTCCAATTTATGATTGCTGTCTTTCATAAAGTACCCTTCAACAATAAAAAATGTAATTGGTCATAAGGGAATGGGTATTGTTCTTCACTGTAGGAACAGTAAAACAATTACAAGCAATTATACAGTTTTTCAGTGTAGGAAGTTTAACTTATAATCACATGTGATAGTGGCAATTTTCCACACCTACCACAATGGCATTTTCACCAAATTGACTTACTTAGCTGTGATACCCTTGATCTGCATGCTAATCATCCCTGTAAAAATTCTGGTCAAAAAATTTTTTCTGCTTATCACAAACTATCAAAAACCACCAAGTAAACTGCAACCTAAATGTGTAACCAACCATATACCATTTTTCTTTATTGTCACACAATCACATGAATAAGGCAGCAATCTTCTTTGATGTCAGGGAGATTTCTCATGATTGCCAGAATAAATGATTGACGCTAAACAATTGCCAGATTACATCAGGTTATAATAATGTTATTATTTAATAATTAAATATCAAATAACTGTGTATATATATTTGTATATATACCATGGTAAGCATGATGTCATGAAGGTTTTTCAACCATGTGTAATGTAATGACATGGTGGTCTGCAAGTCTCTACAACACTAAACCTCCATAAGATAGCCTGGGATGATATGATCTTCAACTATTTAAATGTTTTCTTGGCTTTATTTCATACCTGAAAATATAAAAAATCATTTTCTGGTCCTTCTGAGAAATACCTCAGCTCTCCAATCATTTATTTCCAGCTGAACTTGTTTCACACTAGCCCACACTATCACAAAGTTTAAAATGTTCTCTATGGGAGCTTGAATCAAGAACACTAGCCTGTAAACAAAACAATAACTAAACTAAACTCATGAACTGAATAACTTAAGACAGCGATTCCCAACCTGGGGTATGCGATAGGTTGTTTAGGGGTACAGAAAAAAGTTATTATGACAGAAAAAATAATATATAATGTATCCCAAATTAATAGTATTAAAAAATTATTAGGTAAAAAATGTTCCTTGCAACAATCACAAACTTTATTATACATTTCAAAATGCAAAAATAGAAATAAAAACTTATGCTGCCAATTGTACAATGCAACAGATCAATAAATGTTGAACAGTCGGTCAATGATAGTGGGGATACCATTATGTATGATTAGTGATTATGCTACAGACTTTTGATGGTGGGATGTGTTACCATTATTATTATTAACTCTCAACAATATCCCCACGTGTTGTTTGAAAAAAGTATTTTTTATTTATGTTAGCAAAGAAAAGGATATAGCTAGTTTCTCCAGATTTTCTCTACAAGTGATAATTTGTTTCATTATTTATTCAGTATTTTTATTAACTTTTTATTGACAAGACTACGTCTTGTTTATAAAATCATACTGCCTGCTGTGTTACCAGCTTAGAGATACGAAGGAGTACATGTCAAAAGTTGCAATTTGGCACAAAGTATTAGGTGCCCAAATCATGCATGCATAAAAAAAGACCAGACTTGTAGGTACTCGGGGAACCAAGAACCGAGTCAAAATAAAATTCAAAATGGCGACACTCTCTACAAACAGGCAGTGAGAGATTTGCGCATGCGTTGTCGTTGGGAAGTTGGAAATGCAATGGAATACGCTAATGAAAAAAGATTGAAAACCGCTGACTTAAGACATTAAAATTTAGCATGTGCAGAGAAGACACATCACAGGAACTTTTCAGAAGCATCAAATTTGAGAAACAGCAATTATGTGCAGCATAATCATATGTGAAAAACCAGCAGAAAAATTGCTGCCTTATACATACAATTGTATAAATAAATAACTGCTTGTGTTCATGGATTAAAAGAGTTGTAGGAATATAAAACTAATCTAACAGCCCAATACTACAAACTCTGAAATTTCAAATTGTCAATGAAGTTCATTTGCTTGTAATTTAAATTTTAAATTAGAAATCACTTAACTGTTGATAATGGAGTCAAAAGCAATAACCCTACATTACTGCAAAAGATATCTCTTTGTAAACATCAGAAAATCCAGCAAAAATGTAACATTTAATAAGATAGATGTTTTCAACAATTTTAAATTGCCATCTTTAGGTTAAAGAATACAAAAGCATAAGATTCAACTAATGTCATTTAAAACAAACATGTCCAATTTCTATTGGATAGAGTATTTATATTGTGACTGATGTTATCTTGCTCAGTAATGGCTTATAAATAGGGTCAAAAATGATCTTCATATAGCAATCTCCAGGCATGGGAGAAGATATCCATCTCCCAGTAATTAATGGCCAGATCTATAGAAGCAGCTTTATAAGTATCCATCCTTTCCAGATGTTCTAACCTCCAACTGCTCACACTTAAAAAATCTGGAAAGGATGAAGATTTATAAAGATGTTCTATGGATCTGGCCATTAATCAGGCATGAGAGGCAGATACTTTTCCCACACCTGAAGATCATTTCTGATCTTATTTATAAACCATTACCGAATGAAATGGCATCAGTCTCTATGTAAATTCTCTAGCCAATAGAAATCACACACATTTTTAATTACATAAACTGATGTTAACAATTAATTATAGAATTAAAATTCCTCAAGTAATCAGATCACAGAATAAATTGGTCTTCTTATTATTGTAATACCAATGGCAAAGCATAGCACTAGTTTTTGGTACTCAAGCTGTCATTTGCTATCATATGAGCTCATAAGGATCATATCTGAAGAGTATTTGAATATCTGGAACAAGTTCTTGGAAACAATGAGAACTTTTAGCTATCAAAAAATTCTTTGACATATGTAAAAGTAATTTTACTATAAAAAAATAAATGTCACTGTGTGACACTTATCTGGTATAATTTATAAATTTAAAAAAAAAAGACAATTCATATCAAATGTTGGCACTGCCCAAAATATAAAACATTAAAACTTTTATTATATTGACTTTCTCTTTTAGGCTACTCAGTCATTTCAATAATCGTTCCAAAATGCTGAAAGTCCTGTGTATAACAAATAAAAGTCTCTTTTCTATCCTCTATTCAACTCATTTGTTGAGTGCAGGATTTCGATAATTGTGTCAATGTTTTTACACTATTATTGAAATGGCTGAGTAGTCAAAGAAAAATTCACACAATGAAAGTTTTAATGTATTTTGTCAGCATTTTATATGGATTGTCTTTTTAAAATTTATATTTAAAATTTTCTAAGAGTGACATCTGCATTCAAAAGTGAGTAATTATTTATTAAATTACAATTTTATGATTTGAAAACTAAAACATTTGAATTCATTTCACTGTTTCAAAAAATACTTCCAATCTCCCTCAATTATTCTCCACCCCTTTAACTGAATAAACTGATTCAACTTAATAGATTTAAACAGATAAGTTTGTCAAGGAAACAAACTCATCTGTCTTATCATTCTTTCAAACAATTACACAATTATTCACACTTGATATGAATATTTACTATTTGATATTTAGCCAATATTTACAAATTCTAAATTATTAACAGACTATAAATAGAATACAAGCTATATTTTAATAACTCAAATATCATCATATACAGTAGGCTACTTATAGGACAGGAAAGGTGTATACTATAAAATATTAACTCAAAATAAAAATTAAAAAATCCTTTTTTTTGGTGTTAAATAAACAATATTTTTAATAATTCAAACATTTTCCAATACTGTATATTGTTGACTATCTGTGTGCAGATTATCCTATTTGTGGATTATCTATGCATAAATTAAATGGTATAACAAGTACGGTAAGTGCAGTTGAGTCTTGAATAATATGGCGTTACTTATTTGTATGTGTATACTGTATTTTTTTTACATTAAATAAGTTTTTTAAAGAAAACATTTTGAATCATTTTCTTATCAATAAATCATTAAATTGCAAAATTAATGACATTTTATGATGATATCTAGCTGACAACTTTCATTTTCAGTTACTAATACAAGAAATTCATAGTGAAATGTGAGGTGCTATTTCTGAATTTTCTGTTTACATCAAAAGTTTATTCAACTCTAAACTTATTAATTTTAAAAAATCAATTAATTAGCTTTCATTAAAACAAACTTGTGGATTATCCATGTTTCTGCATTATCTGTTTCTCTGTTAACTGTGATTAACCTGAATAATCAGGAGTACAGTAGAGCATCGATTATCCGACCGCCGATTAACCGTCACATCGGTTAACTGACCATTCTAGCCGGCAAATTCAAATGTCCGCTAGTGATGTGGCACTACAATATTTGGCTATGTCTTGGCTACTTTAATAGTATTTTTATGTGTTTTAGCTGGCAACATGACTCAACCATGAAAGGGAGCCAGTATTTAAACAAGGCTTAATTTTCTAATTTTTAATGATACAATAGCGATGATTATTATTTTTAAAAAATTTTTGCTAGGCTTAACATCGATGAAAATTCAATGCGAAGTAGGTTAATAGCGATATACTAATATATTAATTACATGAGATATATTAATATACTATACTAATACAGTAAATCCCCCTATAAGACTGGTTCCTATAATTACGATTCCTATAATACGGCGAAAAAATTGTGGCGGTATCCGTACACAACGGTAAAAAAACTCCTATAATTACGTAAAACGTCATCGGGCAGCCGAACTATTTTCCCACTGTCCAGCGCCACGCTACGGACAGTTTAGGCGGGTAAATTGAGTTTAGTTTCGACTGTACATATAATTATATATAAATTAGGTACTGTACATATAATTATATATTAATTATATATAAATTAGGTACTGTATATATAATTATATATTAACTTAATTTATTGTAACTTTATTATAATTATATATATACTTTCCGCCGTCTAGCGCCACGCTACGGAGAGTTTAGGCGAACTATCGTCTGTACAGTATGTAAATTAGGTACCGTAAATCTAATACAGTACTGTAATTTTATACATTTCTTGTGAAAGAAACATTTCTTATTCAACGGCAATAAAAATTATTTATATTAATGATGTCTCCAAAGTTCAGCAAAGTTTTCACAGAAAAATAACATCAGAAATCGCGGCCGCGGTTTGCTGAGCTGTTCCGCGACAAAAACAAGCTTGAGCAACAGCGATGTCAAATGGTGCACACTCGGTAAGTAATCCTACAATTTTTTATTTATAGCGTAGTTTATACGGATTATTTCCAAAAAATATATATTATTTTGGAAATGTTGAGTCGGATTAGTCCAGAATCTATTAATTTTATGGAAGAAAACCTTTCAAACAGTCGTAGTCAGTAAACTTCACACGTGTCAGGCTGTGATTCCTACAAAATCGGATTCATAAAGAACGGAACGTATCTACTGTCTTATAGGGGGATCTACTGTAATGTATTTTTTCATATTTTTTCAGTTATCTGTTTTTTCAGTTATCCGACCAACCCCACTCCCCAATTGAGTCGGATAATCGATGCTCTGCTATATACTGTATGTGAAAATATCATCTTCAAGAACAACAACAAATGAACTAAATTAAACTTTTACATTTTAAATATGTTCCAATTCCCATATTCTAGTTCATTTATTGTTGTTCTTAAAGATGGCATTTTGGACTATAAAAAATATTTGAATTATTGTTTAGTTAACATAAAATATCTGAATTTTTCTTCATTTTGAGTCTATAATATTTGTTGCTTTTAAAAAACATATTTCATTTTTTATATGCAAAGAAAATAATAATAAACTTACTGTTGAATGTCTCCTTCTAAAAATAAATGCTCAGCTGCTAATACAAAACAGGTTTCCATTGCTACAAGGTAATCTGCACAAATTTCTTGTCCATTGCACATTGCCAAGTTGTATGGTTTAAAACCAAGTTCATTTTTTGCCAATAAATCACCTCCATGTAATATTAGGCACTATCAATATAAAATTAAATTTTCAGTTATATTTATAATATATATAATATTAGTTATTAGGTTACTAAATTAAATATAATATTAATATTAAATTATAATGAGTTATTTACTGATTTTATTACTTTAAATACAATACAATCTATCTAAAATGGAACATAACAATACTTGTACAGATTTAGAGAGATGTTTTTATTAATGTAGAAGAAAAAAGTTGAGAAAATAGTATAACTCATATTTACAAGTACTAAAAAGTATGTGCTTTATGTTTAAAACATATGTTGAAAACACTGAAATAGGTATGTGACACACACAAGAAAAATTCTATATAAAAACCCAATCAATATCCATGGAATTTGTTAATTATCTTATTTCCTAAAATATATCACTTGATACTCAGCATCTAAGTCATTAACTATAGTAGTTATTTGATGATAACTCTTATATGGCCTAACCCACTTTGTGTGTCTTAGTGAACACAAACAATTTTGAAATACTCAGTTATAGTATTGTATATTTAAGGTATACGTAATGACCAATGGAGAGAATTTAACCACTCTGTATTGGATAGCATTCAAAAAGTCTCATCGCATTTGGTGTTTCTCTTGACAATATGTTTTCATGAATACAACTGTTTTGGTCTTATCTACCTTCAATACCACAACTCCAGTTTCTGTTATTCCAAGCACATCTCCAAAAAGCTATAACATTAAGTTTAGGTACACCTCAGAAAATTCAGAGAAGTCTTTCAATGAAAATATTCTTCGTGGTCATCATTCAAATTAAAGTAAAACTCTCAATATCAGTGGTATACATTCAGACATCAAATTGGGAGAGGGTGGTGTATACACAGGACTGAATTGCAGCAATTCCCAATAAAATTAGGAGGAGAAAGATGTCCCAAAAAGTTACAATCTTTAAGCTCACAACAGTGATTAGCATTTTGTACTTTATATATCCACTTGGGCTTCCTAACATATACAGCTTTAAATGCAGAAGTAACACACATCGCTAACACTATCATTTTCAAATTGACATAATGAAACAAGCTGCAGATCATTAAGCATATCTCCAAATGCTCAATTTACAGAGAATAGCAAACTTTTATTTTCTGTTATTTAAAACTATCTTTCAAACACAGCTTCTTTAAATTTTTAAACAATGAACCACATCCAATTAAGAGTTTTTATCTCAATGTAGTATCTATCAATGAAGTCACAGTACAAATATGGACCTCATTGATATTATATTAATATAAAAACTGAAAATCAGAGATCATGATAAAAGATTACAAAAATTTAAAACATACATTTTTAAAGAAATAAAATTTATATTAAAATATTAGAACAACAGAAATTAACTTCCTGTCTGTCACATTTGGTCAATTTACCATGTCATGCATATTTTGAATTGCCATTTCTTAACAGAAAATTGTAATCATATCTACTTTTCAGTATCTTCATTTTTTTTCATTCTTGATGATGGCTTTAATTCCTAACATATTAAAAACCTTTAAAATATGTAGCAATCTATTTCTCTTATGTCTGCTGCAATGTATTACTAATTAAAAACCTAGTAGCAAAATTCAAATGCAAAAAATGTGAAAAGACAATCTATTTATCATGCATAGAGGTCTTTTGTACAACATATGTAATGAAACATAATAATAAATGCATAATAAAAGAGAAAAATCTTTGCATAATATGAAAAAACAGATAAATTATTTTTATACTGTGGTTTTTTTTTATTTTTCCTTAAAAACTATAATGATGTATGTATGATTTTAATAAGACCCTCCCTTCCAGACACATTTAAGTTTTAGATATAACCATCCAACAGTTACCCATGGCACCACCTAGGGACATATTCAATGGCCACTGGCCAACACCAACATGGTGCTCAGACAAATGTTTCATTACCCAGCATGGTGTGTGTGTGTGTGTGTACTGTACAGTGGTACCTCAGGATACGAAATTAATCCGTTCCGAAACTGAGATCGTATCATGAAAATGTCGTAAGGTGAATCATTTTTCCCCATACGATTACACGTAAAACCAAATAATTCGTTCCAACGCGAAAANTTAATCCGTTCCGAAACTGAGATCGTATCATGAAAATGTCGTAAGGTGGATCATCTTTTCCCATACGATTACATGTAAAACCAAATAATTCGTTCCAACGCGAAAAACATACTCAAATTAAAGCCAAGTAATACATTAAAAAAAATAACTGTAGTAAGAAAAACAAATGAAAATTGCGAACTAATGTAATGTCGTATGGTGAGTTTTTGTTCATATCGTGGAGCAAAAATATGTTTGAATTTCATGTCTTATCCTGAAAATTTCGTATGCTGGGGCGTTCGTAACCTGAGGTACCACTGTATATACATATATAAACATTTCATTCCAAGAACCCAATGTATTAATACATCGGTTCTTGGAATGTTTATATGCTTATATTATTTTGGCAACTCCTTTATAAAAAAATCTGAAATTCTGTACACTACTTAAGAAAACAATTATCAAAGGTAATATTCAAAATTACTTTAACACATTTGGGTGGAGAAATCAACTCTCAAAAATCTGTAACTCTAATTCTTGTATATACAGTAGAGCGTCGATTTTCCGAAAGTCAATCATCTGAAAGAATTCCAGTCGACAAATTTAAATTTACGCCAGTGCTGTGGCGCTTCAATCTTTGGCTATGTCTTGGGCTACTCAAATATTTTACGTTTTTGATACTAAATTAACATCTGAAGTATATTTTTTTATTGTTTTTATATTTTTCAATATATTTATTTTGTTTGTTCAAAATAAAAAAATAATTTTTAACGATACAATAGTCTTTGTTAGGCTTAACATCGACGAAAATTCAACGCGAAGCAACACGCAACGGAGAAAAATTTCAACATCGGATACGTTAAACTATTTTTTCGTACATAAATCGATTATCCAAAATATCAGTTATACGAACAACCCCAGTCCCCAATTAATTCGGAAAATCGACGCTCTACTGTATATATATAGTCAGTCAGTGACTTTTTTACTTTGCACAGACTCACTGCCTTGACTCTAATAATATTGTCTTTAGTTATAAAAATTTAACAGTAAACAGAAATACATAATAAAACTTTTTTTTTAATCAAATCTTACTATATATTTTTTCTTACAGCTTGTGCTTCCAGTTATGTTTTGTATACTATTAAATTCACAAGTATTTTCAATAAATTATTTTCCTCAGGCAAATAAAAAGAACACTTGTTTGAAAAATTCTTACAAATTAGATTTTTAAATTTCTGAATTAACATCTTTTAAAATTTTGTATTTTCAAGTTTGGAGTCTGGATATTCTGGTCATGAATAATTTCTAACGACAGATTAATTAATTAAACACTAAGATGACTTCAGAAGTCAAGGATATATTACATATCTGTCTATAATGCAATCACAAATACTTATGAATGTTATGTAGCTGCTACCACTAAAACATTTGCTACAATATCAGAATGACATTAAATAAAATAACAAATTAGAACCAATTTTGATAATTCTGCGGAATGATTTAGAGACTCATTTTAGATAAATAAGTATTTGCAACATCCCTGTACAAACTCTGATTTAATTTTTTTTATGAGAAATGATACACATATTTAACAATGACAATTGTTACCAATTCACATTTTCTATTCCTAGTCATTGGATTGCTCTGATCAAAAACAAATTAAAATTATTTAATAAATACTGCATGCCAATTTTTATTATATTTTGTTTATTTTTATTAATTTTTTATGTATAATCATTCCTGTAAACTCATTAGACTTAACAAATCAAGAAATATTTTTATTGTTAAAATTGTATGACGCTAGTAATATTGAAAAGTATTTGTGAAAGGCTTTTTAATATTTTAAATAACTTATTTTTTCTGTAATTTCATATGAGTTATATAATTTATCACTTTTAAAATTTAAATCCTTCAAAATTTATGACTGGAGTGTATCCAGATTCCAAACTTGTAAAAACAAATTTCTAAAATTTTAAATTTCATTCTACATCTGTAATGTATAAGAATTTTTCAATTATTCCGTTTTTATTCACCAAATGAAATTTAATTTATCAAAAGTATCTCTGAATTTTCATTAATTTCTGTTTACTATCAAATCTTAATACCAAAAGTTTGGTACAGACAAGTGTAAATCATTTCATATAGAAAATGGAATCCTGTAGAAAGATGAAATTGCATTTGGAAGTAACAACAACATAAAATCCATAGATGAGGAGAGGTCTATAAATATTTAGGATTCGAATAGGACAACCTTACAGAAAATTACAAATAAAACATATTAACAAAGGAATAACAACAAATTACACTCATTAATAAATTTATGAATATATAAATTACTTACTTTTACACATTCTATATGACCATACTTTGCTGCAAGATGTAAAGATGAGTTTCCACCAGAATCTCGTCTATTAATGTCAATATTATTTTCTTCCATATAGTCAGATAACCAATAGCATAATTTTTCCTTAAAATGTTATATAATATATAAGTTTCCAAAATAAATTGTTTTATAAATAAGTCATTAAATCCTACAATTATTTACAATATTGTGAGATCTGCAATTTTTACACAGTTGTCAAAAAAAATTTTGTAAACAACTCCAATGGAAAAAACCCATTCTTGGTGAGAATTATATTGGAGGTCACCGTTTGTTTTCTCAATTAGGTGGGAAAGTTGACACTTGATTGATCGGAATGCACCGTTAGTGTCAACAGAAGTAGATCATGTGACTCCTTTCCCACGAAGACTGTATAAAAGCTCAAGCCCCCAGAAGCACAGGGCGATCCAAAGGAAGTTATACTTGTTAATGTGTGCATTTTGTCTCCATACATAAAACACAGCAACTGAAAGCCTGACCACAACTTCGAACTTCCATAGCCATACTACAGTTCCTGTGCTGACTACGATTCCTATGGCCCATTCAATGAACGCATATTAGTCATATCCTCATAGAGGTATTTGTATTTTAGAGCTTTGTGAACTCTCTCTCTCAGAATAGCCATTAGAACGGTTAAGAGCGGCCCTTGTATAGTGAATTCCTATTTAACCGCATTTAAATTTAATATTATTATCACCTCATGTAACCTAGCTTAATTATTCAATAAATGCTTTGCTATTTTGTTTAACCTGTCATCTATCATTGAAAGGACGCTTACCAATTTACTGACGTACTCCCCACTCGATTTGCCCTCCTAACCATCCAACGACCGCGAGATCGGGTTTTACCAACCCGTGCAGATTAAGTGGTCATTAGGGATCATCCCCATGGCCCCCTGCTTATCTCACAATATGATTTAATAGCAATACTGTTATGAAATTTTAGTATAGTTTAATTATACTGATTTTATTTTATATGGATAATAAAATCAGTATTAAAAAATAATACAATTAAAAATAAAAATAATAAATTTAAAAAATGTTTAGTAACAATATACCATTATAAAAAGTTAATATTTATTTATCTTATCCCAACCTTTTCTCATTACATTTGAAATACAATCAAATCAATTATTAAGTTATTGGTTTATGTAAAGTAGATTCGTGGTCCCATGGATGAGGACAGGAATTTCAATGTCAATGAATGCAATTAATACAAAATATCAATTAATAGTAATATTAAGTATGCCATGGCCTCATGAATTCAATAACAATTACATTATATCATTTAAAACAGAGCACACTGCTTTCAGCTTTCCCAAAGTCACACAAGCCAAAGTGGCAATGAACAAACCAAAATTATGACCAGAGTTGCTTTATTTTTTAGCATTATTTTTAAACAACATATTCAACAAATAACTCTCACTTGAGACCTCTGATATTCATGACCTGTTGTTATAGAGAACTAGATAAGTTACTCCAACAATTGATTTTTAAAATCACATAATCTTTATTATGCCTCACTGGCTAAAACTTAAATTCTAGAACTGAGTGTGCACTTAACCAACCTGACATTATCATGACTCAGTTTTATACCCAGAAACTACTCAAGCATATGTACTGTACATATAATATGCATATGATAAGTGTTTTTAGCAACTTGTAGTGCTACAAGTGCCACAGTAGTGAGTTTTGAAATTAAATTTTTTTCCACAAATCTCTTCTGCATGCTCTGAACATTAGCATACAAAATTTGGTTAAATTTGGACTGCTACATCGCTCTCTAGACAGTGTTGAATAGTAAATTCTACAGTCTAGTCAAATTTATATCTCTGAATAATATATATGAAAAATAAAAATATTGATCTTTATTCAAATTATTAAGCACTTTTTAAAAATTAAATTAAATTCATAAAATATTAAATCATATTAGAAGTTATATATTTCTTACTAAAATAATATATGCTTACTCTTCCATATTTGGCAGCATAATGTAATAAAGACCTAGTCCCTTCTGGAGGTGCAACTTGAGTCACTCCTGATGTATGCTGAATTAACCATTGTGTCAATTCAAAATTGCCATGCTAAAAAGTTAATAAAAATAAATTCTTAAATTATTCTTTCAACTTAAAAATACCTGTAGTTTCAAAAAAACTGAAAAAATATAACTGATAATTGATTTTGTAAATATCATTTAGTTATAAAGTCTAAAGACTCAGGGACTGACTAAAATAGTCATCCTTCAGTTGCAAGCAGATAATATCTGTGAAACTAAAGTATCAGTGTAACCCATCTGTTACTTGTATGATTTGATGTGATCATTTTCTTTTATGCTGTGAAATTGTGTGTTAGTCAAAATAGTCACACAAGATTTCTCTCTATTGTCTATTTTTCCTTACACCAATAATGAAAATAATTTTGATTAGTTGTTCCATAACATAATCCCTATTTGGGCGAACTTGTCTTCAAATATTAAAAAATAGAAAGAACCATCAGACGAAAAAATTACGAATTATGACGGAAAAATATCGTCACCAGGGGGGAACCTTTTCAATCTACATTTTCCAGCACTCTCTTCTGTGGATAAAAGGACGAAACACCCCCGAGAAAGTACAGATGGTAACAAACAAGAAAGACGTTCGTATAACACTAGTTCTGATTCTAGAAAATCTTTGTGTTTTTAATTGGAAATCTTTTTGTGTTTTTTAAAAGAACTTTTTTAAAACTTTTTGGCGGCTAGTAGCCTAGAAAGGAAGGTCGGTCGCCAGAAATGTACTGTCTAGAACGCAAAAGGAAAAAAAATGGTGATCCTTATTTGGGCAAACTTGTCTTCAAATATTAAAAAACTAGCAGGTAGGCCCGGCGTTGCTCGGGCAAAAGTAACGATAGGGAAGATTAACATTATTACATTATAGTCAACCTTACTGTTTTCACAGAATGCAAGAATTGGGTCCCCCTGTTTCCAGACTGATTAGAGAATTTTTAGACGGGTCTAAAAATATGTTCGATTTCCCGCAAAAACGAAAAAACTGCATCTGCGTCTTGCACATTGCTTTCTCTTAACAATTCCATTGTTGACACTTCCATTGTTACTTAACACTTCCATCAACAATGGAAGTGTTAAACCTTAATCCTGTCCCTCTCCCTCATGGGGAGGAATTTCGAAAAATCCCTTCTTAGTGTGCGTTTTCGTGATGTACCCTAACTGTGTACCAAATTTCAACTTTCAACTCCTAACCGTTTGGGCCCTGCGCTTATTATTATTATTATTGTGTTTTGTGAGTTATACTCGGTTCACACCGGTGGCTGTGTACTATGCCGGACCAGAGTCAAGGCATAGCAACCAAAACAAAACTAAAATTAAATAAGTGTGTCAGTGTGTGTGTCTGTATTCAGGAATTTCCTAACAATGTGGCATATATTCAATATAGTGGCCTTCTGTAGTGTGATGTATGTATTTCTACTCAATTCTAATGTTCCCAGGCTTTTGTGTAGTGTGTGTGGTATCACACCTGTACAGGAGAGAACAACAGGTATAATAAGCACCCTATCCATCCTCCACAGATGCCTTATTTCCTGGGCGAGTTCTGTGTACTTGCTAATTTTTTCAGTGCATGTGTTTTGTACATTGTGAGTNGGAATCCTAAGTACTTGTAGAACTCGCCCTCTTCCATGGATTCAATAATGTCTCCATTTCCAAGTGCAAAATCTTCTTTCTTCAGGATTCCTTTTTTATGTGAAGTGTTTTGCATTTGTCTAAGCCAAACTAGATTTGTATGTCCTTAGTGTATGAGTGTGTAATTTGTAGGAGTTGATGAAGTTGTTTCTGTGTGGATGCATAAAGTTTTATGTCGTCCATGTACATGAGATGCGACAGCGTAAACTGTGTTGTTTTTTCATGTCTGATATTGTAGCCGTATTGTGTGTTGTTTAACATGTTGGATAATGGATTCAGGGCTAGGCAGAACCAAAGAGGACTCAAGGAATCTCCTTGAAAAATTCCTCGCCTAATGAATATTTTGTTTGTTTGTATGGAAGTGTTACTAACCCTGAGATGTAGTGTTGTTCTCCAGTGCTGCATATTGTTTTCAAAGAATGCAATGAGTGATGGATGTATTTTGTACATGTGTAGAATATGTAGCAGCCAACTGTGT
>NW_019384688.1:622725-637533 GCF_000671375.1 Centruroides sculpturatus
GTGGTTTTCCAGCCTTTGTGGTCTGTGGATGCATTGCCACAGAAACACCAAGGCTAGGTTGATTCCTCACATCTGTTGAGGGCATTGCAGTAGCCATTCTTGGGCCGGCGCTGCTTTCGCCACCGGTAACCAAGGGAGACTGGAGCCTATTTTTCGAACGTGAGCCTCTGCCTAACCCACGAACGCGGACCTTGTTAACCCAGGCGATGTCAGAGCCGGTATCACACTTTGATCTGGTTACTACCATAATAATTATCTCCACAGAATGTGGGTGTGGTTACTCTTAGCTTCATTTCTCCCCATAGACCTTACTGGCATGGGTGTCCCTACCAGGAGCTTGTGCTCCAGCCTGCATTGCTCTATGGTTCAGTAAAATTACTGGGCTCTCCCACCACGACCAGGTGGTGACCATGGGAGAGTTATTATTATTATTATTATTATCAACTCGTCTCGATTATATATATATAGATTATAAACAATGTATTTGCCATATGTGAGATCAGGGTCTGTAAGACCTTGCCCACTGTCTAGGATGGCTATGAATTTTTACCTAAACTTAAGGAAGACAAAAGATTGTGAGATTTCTGTATACATCAGTCCTGACATCAGTTAGGATAAATACTGCTTGTGTCCTAACTCGTGATTCCTATAGTAACTTAACAGATCCAAGTGGCTGATCTAATGACTACTTTGATTCAAGAGGCTAATTTGAGTGTCAGAGGGGTCGTGTCAGTTCATGAAATGGAGGTGAGACAAATCCTCTAATAAACGAAACTAGATATTTATTCAAATACATAAAGTATATACAATGCATACAAATTATTATAAAAACCTAATAAGATTCAAAATACATATTCTAGACATATTGGCTAAATACTACATCCACATGGCAGGACTACTTATTTAGCTATATGCTTCCTAATCCCTTTTTCCTGGGGAAAGAGCTTACATAAAATTTGTATATTACCTGTTGAGAACCTTTCCTTCTTATGGGGAGTATTTTCCAACTATTCTGTCATTATGAGATGGACATAAACACAAGGTGGGAGTCAGAAGGAACTCCATCAATTGGCTATACTGCTGGTGGCTAGTGACCTCAGGACTAAGACAAAAAGCCTTGAGTGAAGGTGACTTCCACCTTTTATAGAAATTATAACCAATCAGGTCTATTCTTGATGCAGTATTTCTCTGACTAACTTTTGACTGAAAGTTAGTCAGAGAAATTCAGAGAACTTCAACATTCTCTGATTCACATGAAGCAAAAGAGAGATGTTGAACTAGATAAAATTTTGTCTTTCTTCCTCTTTTATAAAATAAGTCTAATTTTCTACTAAATTTTAATTCTTTTTAGCATTTAAATTGTTCCTAATCCCCAGGTTCTCACACATATATATTTTTGCTTTCATTATTTCTTTAACACAGAACTACTAGCTACTGTGTGCCATCACTGGTCATTTTGACCAGTTCTCTTAAGTATTCTATAAAACTGGTACAAAATATTTTTCAATAACTAAAGTTAAAGAATATGATAAATATTATCATATACTTTAACTTTAGTTAAATATGAGGGCATTTACTGACATGGGTTGTTTAAATTGCACTTGTTGATAGAATAAGTCTTCCTCTTTACAAAAGTACTACTCAACTAATCTCCATTACAAGTGATGCATTCATGCCAATATTGAACCAACTCTGGAATCTTTTTTGAAAAAATTCAGGTTTGTACTGTTGTACCCACTTTTTCACAGCCATTTTCATCTTGTCTGTATCATCAAATCATTGCCCCCAAAAATTATGCTTCATTGGACCAAACAGTTGAAATCAGAGGGTGCCAGGTCTGGGCTGGTCTGGAGTATGGAGCCACAGACTAGCCCAGATATGGTGCATAATGTATGTATGACATCACACAACCTTGGACTGGAGGCACTGACAATGAGCACAATCAATTCTGTTACAAACCAGTTAATTTACTAAATGGAGAAATGGCATTTTTACTGAAAAATTCAACATCTGGTAATCTGTTTCCTAACCACTAAAGATAACATGCCAATTAACATTCACTGTAGAATGATTGCTGTGTAATAAAATATCACAGCAATCATCCTACAGCACTCATGAAAAACAGTCACAACTAGTGAAGGAGATAAGGTTTCAGCAAGATCATGATAGCCTGGCAAATGACACACAACCCAGTCAAGTACACATTGTGATCCCTCCTGAACTCATCAAACAGGTGAATGGACTTGTGAAAGTAGATCACCATGTCATCACTTTCTGCTTCCCAAATGGGATGGGTTAAGTCCCCAATTCCACATGTACACTGCCATGTTGAATGTCTAAAATTATTCTTATGTAAAGTAGTTTATATAGTTTAAGTATGAAAAGTTTTAAATGTTAGGGAAGTAAAAATTAGATCATTTTTTAATTCCCATCATGAGCTTTTACAAAACAAAAAAAAAAAAAAGAAAAAAGGAAGCAATAAAATATAACAAATGAGTTTTAAGTAATTTTTTTTTATATTTTAGATAAGTGGTTATTTAAAGAAGTTGTCTATGTTTATTTGTAATTAATGAGAAAAGTAAAAAATTACAGTATTTTGATATGTTACATACTGTATATTATACTATTTTACATATATCATGCTACTGTTGTATAAAATAAAAAGCAATTGCATAATATTTATTCTATATTTAGCAATGGCAAGTTTTTCTTTTATTTTATTATAATCTCTTAGTCAGATAATAAGAAAGGATGACAACTCTACTGGGATGCATATACAAGGGGTGTTCAAAAAGTATCAAACCTTTATTTTTTCCATGTAAACCAATGATGCACGAGAGGTCTCTTTCGGTGGAGTTGTGGAGGGGACAGTCATGAACAGTCCTGAATTTTTTCCTGCCTGCAGTCGGCCTGAGTAAGGATGTATAGTGAGTGCTCGTCAGATTCCACTAACGAGTTGGAAAATGACTGAACAACATGAGCAGCGATATTGCATCAAATTTTGCCAAAAGCTTGGCGATACCCAAGCAGAAAACATTCACAAGATTCAGTAGGCTTTCAGGGACGATACTCGAGGCCAAAAAAGCACAGCAGGTCCGCAGCAATGTCAAGGTCATGTTGACAGTTTTTTTTTTTACTCCCGTGAGGTGGTGTATCCTGAATATGCACCACAAGGCCAAACCATTGCAAAGGAGTACTACCAAGAGGTCCTTCATTGTCTTTGTGATGCTGTGCAATCACAAATGTGCAAACGATCGGATCTGTGGTCAACCAAAACTTGGCAGCTCCATCATGATAACGCACCCGCCCATTCTGCCCATCTGATTTGGACTTTTGTCGCCAAACACAACATTCCTGTGGTTCGTTACGCGCCGTACTCCCCCAACATGGCTCCATGTGACTTTTGGCTATTTCTCAAGCTGAAAATGCTGTTAAAAGGAACCTGATTTTAGTCAAGAGAAGACATCATGCGGAATGCGTCAGACTGACTGATGGCCATTCCATAAGATGCGTTCCAGCAGTGTTTCCAGCAATGGCAGGAGTGCTGGGAGAAGTGTATACATTACCAAGGAGACTACTTTGAAGGGGATTAGGGCTTTGTACCTCAAAATCAATAAATGTATTTTTGCTGACCAAAGGTCCGATACTTTTTGAACACCCCTTGTACTTTTCATTTCAAATGGATCAATCTGTAAGATCAGATCAATCTTTGTCACATGATATAGATCACTTCTGTCCTGTGTTTTAGTTGGCTGAAAATATACAAGTATAATCGAATCGTATTTACTCTGTGAATAAAATTGTTCACAAAATGTAAAGGAAGAAAGTGCAAGCTATGCATTCTTGCCATACAATCTCACAAAATTGTCTCTTAATATTTATTTTTTCATCTCAGTTTATCGCATATTTTAATAATGATGTTTTTACTTACCACTTATAAATTTTAATTACTTTTTATTGTCAATGGTTAAGTATATTTCTTTGACGTCAACTATAAATTTATCTTTAATCTTTTTCATTTGATCCGAATGATCCTACCTTTTGCTCAGATTAGTTTGATCATGACTTACTTGATCCAAGATAGTATTTATATATCCAGATAGAGACTGATCAAATCGCTACAGTTCATTTGCATAAACAATTTGAGCAACCAAAGTAATCTTGCATCAGTTTGATTCCAAAAGTATATGCACTCCTGGCTTTCAATGGCTATTGCTCTGCAGGCATAAGATATACAGTAATATGGCTTTATTTTAGTTTTAGAAATTTTCTGCAAAATATGCTGATGTAAGTTTTACACCTGCAAGCATTAGTCACACAAAATTATGGTAATCAAAACTTAGTTACAAAAACAAAATTGCATAAACAAAATCAAATTTCAAAAACAAATAAATTATATATATTTATGTTAAATAAATACCAGTTTATCACTTTGCAGTTTTTATGACAAAATGAATTAAATATAAAATTCAGAACCATTGAGAAAATGAAACTGGAGATTTTTTCCAGGTCCAGAGAACACTTAGGGCACAGCAATTCCTACCTTATAAAGCTAATATTATTTCTACTAACAAAAATAAAATCCTTATGACTACTTTTTTTATTAATAAAGAAACATTCTACATATTTCATTTGTTCAAAAAAATAAAAGGTTAAAGATGCCCATTCTACCCTTAAGCTCCATGGAAGTTCTCAATGGTCCTGATAAAATTAGTATTAAAAACAAACTAAAATTTACCTTTACAGCAATAACAACAGGATTTAAACCATTTTTGTTTTCATCTACTAAAACATCTTGATCATCATATGTGCACAACCATTGAAGGCATTTCAAATGATTAAATGCAGCACATATATGCCATAAATTATTTCCATTGTGATCAGACAGATTTCTAATAAGAGCAGCATCCATATCCTTCAAAGCAGTTTTCTGGAAATATTTAATTGAATTTTTAATCACAAGAATTAAAGTTGGACAAAAAAATTATTTTAATAATTACTTCATTTTACTTTTTCCTAATTTGTTTCATTGTTTCAGATTTTTGTATTAATATATATTTTTTTATAAAATATTATTAATGTAGTTGTATATACTTGTATAGACACTCATTGTCATAAGAATTAGCATACCAAGGAGGAGTTATCATATCATTGGCATGCAGATAAGTCTCAAACAGATATGGAAATAATTACAGTTATAGTGCAATAGCTCATTTTGTAATGCCACCAGAGAGTGTTAAAGTTCATCTTTAGTCTATAAAAAAGTGCTCAAAGGCATCTTTGTCTGTAGTTTACCTGTTGCAGAGGGATGCTGTATCACTAGAAATGCCTTTACGTCACAATCAAAGACCATATGAACAACTAACAAAGTTTGAGAAGGGAATGATCATCAGGTTGAGAGAAGCTGGATGGTCATCTCGCCAAATAGCCCATCACTTAGGCCATTCTAAAAACACTGTGAGGAGTGTTGGGACCAGTGGATGAGAGAGAGCTCGCACACATAGTGCCAAAGCTCAGGATGTCCTCAGCAGACCACTAGAAGTGACAAGCTCACACACAGCTGACCATAATGTTGTCCACCATCCAGACACAGGTGGCACCATCATTACAGGCCTGTGTCTGTCCATACCATTTTAAGGCACCTAAGTGAGGAACATTTGGTATTGTGATGGCCATTATGTGTGCTACCATTGACAGACATCCACCATTGCCTCTGTTTGGAATGTGTCACTCCAGACAGGATTGAACTGCAACAGAATGAAACCAGGTCATCTACAGCAGTGTTGCTCAACCTCTAACGAATCGTCGCCCCCTTCAACAAAACCGTTACGTAGTATCACCCCCTTCACTTCAAAATTCCGATGCCGTGGGCCAGGGTTAACGCCAAATTCATACCGCATTGAATAGACTAGTGACTAGTATAATGTTATTTGCTTAATTATTGTACGATATAACAAATAAAATATTTAATTAATCTTAATATAATGTTTTACTATATCGCCCAGAAAATTGTTTTTCACTCCCAAAATATAAATTGTTACAAATCGCCCTCNTATAATGTTATTTGCTTAATTATTGTACGATATAACAAATAAAATATTTAATTAATCTTAATATAATGTTTTACTATATCGCCCAGAAAATTGTTTTTCACTCCCAAAATATAAATTGTTACAAATCGCCCTCAACTTGGAAAAACGCTCACATGGGGCGATATCACCCCGTTGAGAAACACTGATCTACAGCAATAAATCCAGATGATGTGTTCGTATTTAGAGGCCCCATGGTGAATGCCTCAATCCTGCCTATGCTTTGGAGTGGCACACCACCCCCACAGTTAGTATGATGGTCTGGGGTGCCATCACATACAGCAGTGATCCAAAAGACTATGACAGCCCAGCGGTATGTTAGTGACATCTGCAGCCACATGTGTTTTCCTCTCATGGCAGGGCTCCCAAGAGCCATTTTCCAACAGGACAATGCTCGACCACACAGCAAAGGTGCCTCTGTGACATTGACACACTTCCCTGGCCTGCCTGATCCCAATTTGTCATCAATCAAACATGTCTGGGATCATGTGGGATGCCAAGTGGGCCAACTTTGGTTAAACTAGAAGACCACTTGCAGCAACTGTGGACTGAGATGCCACAGGACATCATGTGGCATCTGTATGCCTCCATGGCTGCCTGTATCGCATCATGTGTTCACACTAGAGGTGGCCCAACAGAGTACTAGAATCTCCTTTCCTTTGTAGTTTTTCCTGCAATAAATGATCTTTTTGCTTTCATTTTATAATCACTTACTTATATTACCATTATATTCACACTAACTTTTATGGTAATGAGCTGAGAGCTAAGTGTATGTATATGTATATATATACATACATACACACACAACTACATTAATAATTTTTTTAGAAAAAATATATGCACAGGGGGTGCAAAATTAGGTATACAGTCGTTATTATGAGAAAAAACATGCAGGGAGAAAATAGGAAGGAAAACATTTATTTTTATGTACAAATTAAATCACAAATAAGGAATACAAACTAATAAAAGATAATAAAAGTAATAATAATGAACACCAAACATTTGTATTTCTCAGATTCTCAACTTTTGCACCCTCCTGTATACTAATTAATCTATAATGAATTAAAATTTGTAAAAATGTTTTCTGAAAACGAATACAGTAGATCCCCCTATAAAACCGTTTCCTATAGTTATGATTCCTATAAAAATTGTGGCAGTATCCGTAAACAACGGTAAAAATAACTCCTATAATACGTAAAACGTCATCGGGCAGCCGAACTACTTTCCCGCCGTCCGTAGCGCCACGCTACGGACGTTTAGGCGGATAAATTGAGTTTAGTATCGTCTGTTCATATAATTATATATAAATTAGGTACTGTACATATAATTATATATTAATTATATATAAATTAGGTACTGTATATATAATTATATATTAACTTAATTTATTGTAACTTTATTATAATTAAATATATATTTTTCGCCGTCTAGCGTCACGCTACGGCGAGTTAGGCGACCTATCGTCTGTCCAGTACTGTAATTTTATACATTTCTTGTGAAAGAAACATTTCTTATTTAACGGCCATAAAAATTATTTATATTAAGGATGTCTCCAAAGGTCAACGAAGTTTTCGCAGAAAAATAATATCAGAAATCGCGGCCGCGGTTTGATGCGCTGTTCCGCGACGAAACCAAGCTTTAGCAACGGGCGTAGTCGAACGGTACACACTCGGTAAGCAATCCTACAATTTTTTGTTTATAACGTAGTTTATACGGATTATTTTCAAAAAAATATACGTATTTTGGAAATGTTGAGTCGAATTAGTCTAGAATCGATTAATTTTATGAAAGAAAACCTTTCAAACAGCCGTAGTCCGTAAACTATGATTCCTACAAAATTGATTCATAAAGAACGGAACGTATCTACCGTCTTATAGGGGGATCTACTGTATATAATTTTCAAAAATATTTAATGTCAATTAACTATATCAACTAAGCAGTTGTTCTAAAATTTAAAAAATAAAAGATAAATAATTTTAAAAAATTATATTAAAACAACTTCTTATAGAAATACTGAAAAAGATAATTCACACTCGAGAACCTTAGGAGTCCAGTAATAACAACACTTTAATAGAAAACTAACATTTTTGACCATACCCCAGTCTTCCTCAGGTTTTTAACCAGTAAGATTCAAACATGGAATGCATAGAACAAACAGGCAACACTAGCAGTTAGCAATCTTTTTCTATGCCATTATTTATATCTTATTATTCATTGTTTATGGCAGTAATTCTCAACCTTTTTTTTGTCACAGTACACTTTTAATAATTTAAAAAGTTGGCGGCACCCACGTTAACATCGGTAAATACCACAGGACAACTGGTGACATTATAACAGTGATTTTTAAATGTCATTTGTTATTTAGGTTACATTTTCTAAACTCCTTGGTAATTAGTGGCAGTTACTGGTAACACTGATTACAATTTCCAAATGTTCCCTAGGAAGATAGAACCAATTGAACTACTTATTTGATGTCACTCATGTGTGGGTATTCCCAGTGGCGTACACTTAAAAATTCTTGCGGCACAGTGGTTGAGAATCACTGAATATGGTATAGATATATTTCTATCGCCATTGTTACATATGTGGTTAAAAGTTGTCTACACATACTTAGCTTGTTCCATATATTTAAAAAATAATTTTTGAACATGTTCTATGCATTCCATGTTCAAATCTTACTGGTTAAAAATATGAGGAAGACCAGGGTACAGTTGAAAATGTTAGTTTTCCATTAAAGTGTTGTTTTTAGTGTTAGTGTTGTTCTTGAGTGTCAATTTAGAAAAGTTGTATTAGAGTGTGAGAGCAAATATTCATAACCTTTACAAGGAGTTCTTATTTTTCTGATTATGATTTGATTTTAAACATTCAAGACTATTTTCATTTCAGGAAAAATTTGTATCAAAGCTTGTTACTGACAGTGTTATAAAATGCCAATAGTTAATAGAAACAAAAAGAAAGAAATGCAAACCAATATAAAATACTGCTAGTAAGAACATTATTTCACAAGACAATGGAGACCAAGACATTATTGAGGGTCTCAATATCATTGGAATTGGCATACAAAAAAAAATGTGAGAGAACTAAAAATGAAGCATATATACAGTAGATCCCCCTATAAGACGGGTTCCTATAATTACAATTCCTATAAGATGGCGAAAAAATTGCGACAGTATCCGTAAAAAACAGTAAAAGAACTCCTATAATTACATAAAACGTCATCGGGCAGCCAAACTATTTTCCGCCATCAAGCACCATGCTACGGAGATATTACTATCGTCTGTACAGTATTATATATAAATTAGGTACTGTACATATAATTATATATTAATTATATATAAATTAGGTACTGTATATATAATTATATATTAAGTATATATAATTATATATTAACTTAATTTATTGTAACTTTATTATAATTATATATATATTTTCCGCCGTCTAGCGCCACGCTACGGAGAGTTTAGGTGAACTATCGTCTGTACAGTATGTAAATTAGGTACCGTAAGTCTAATACAGTACTGTAATTTTATACATTTCGTGTGAAACATTCCTTATTCAACGGCGATTAAAATTATTTATATTAATGATGTCTCCAAAGTTCAACGAAGTTTTCGCAGAAAAATAACATCAGAAATCACAGCCGCGGTTTGCTGAGCTGTTCCACGACAAAAACAAGCTTGAGCAATGGCAATGTCGAATGGTGCACACTCGGTAAGTAATCCTACAATTTTTTGTTTATAGCGTAGTTTATTTGGATTATTTCCAAAAAAAATATACGTATTTTGGAAATGTTGAGTCGGATTAATCTAGAATCGATTAATTTTATGGAAGAAAACTTTTCAAACAGCCGTAGTCTGTAAAGTGCATATGTGTCGGGCTGTGATTGGCAAGGACTCGTAAGAAATTGATTCATAAAGGACGGAACGTATCTACCGTCTTATAGGGGGGGGTCGACTGTATAGACGTTTGATGGTTTCCAAAGAAATTTTGATGGCAGATGAGTATATAGTGTGTAAATAATTTTACACTTTCTTTAAAGACACTAAGTTTAGACAATGAAAAAGCTGTTGGATGGACTTGATTGCAACTTAAAACTGACAGATAAATTGTAAGTTATCTGCAGGAAGTTAGATTACTAACCTTAACAATTGAGTTTATTTATATTAAACTCAACTGGTTTTTAACATATATTATTTGACTTTTTGTGTTCTAGTTTGTTTCATCATATCTCTTTAAAATAATCCTTACAATTTTAAATATTAAACTTGTTAAGTGAAATAATTATGAAATAAAATTTTGTAAAGATACAATAAATAATTATTAAAAAATACTTACTAATAATACTACATCTCCTTTCTTGGCTACAGAAAAAATTCTTTGAATCCATTCAGGTACACGAGACTGCTGTCTTGAAGTTGTAATTTTTTGAGTTTGTTTCACTGTTTTATCATTCTCAGGTAATGATAAAACATTTGTTGAACTACATTTATTTCCATCAGAAATTTTTGAAAATAATTCAAAATTCATACTCTGACGAGAATGACCCTGCTTCTGTTTTGAGCGTAGGCCACAACCGATAGTATGTCCATGAAAATCTTGAGATTTACGAGTATGACGAACTTCACTATCTGATAAGCACAATCTAGAATAATCTTTATCTTCTCGTTTTCTGTGATGACGATTGCTTCTTACATATTGCATTTCATTGGAGTTTCCTTCCATACCTGTTGATGAGACAGCTTTTCTCAAATATCTAAGAGTCCTTTTTAAAGAACTGCATGGAATAGGCTCTACTCCATTATTATGTAAGGAATGTGATAGTTTTGTTCCAGATGAAGAAAGAGGTAAATTTGATGACAAAAAATCTTTGCTAAAATCACTATTGATACTTTTAATCCCTTTTCGATTAGCTTTACTTTCTTGTTCAGATTCAGAAGTATTTGTAACTAACAATTCATTTGATTGGGACTTTCCACAATAATCAGAAAAGAGTGATTGACCAAAATTTGTAGCTTGTACAGTTGAACCTTCTTTTGAATGAATTTCTTTTCTAATTAATGATGGTGAAACAAACAATTTATCTTTAATCTTGCAGTTATTTAAATTAGCTATACCACAAGAGGAATGATTAGATGTAATATGATTAAGATAGGAAGTGGTAGTTATTGGTTCATTCATTGCACAAGATGATACAGCTCCAGTATCATCTTCCCGATCGACAGCACCAAGTGCCAGTTCACTTAATGTGTCTATAATTGACACAGTTTTTAGTTTAGCTGATTTTCTCATCCGATAATGCTTTGTGACATCAACAGGAATATCATAAAAATTAAAAAGACATAATTCATTGTCGTCTAAAACAAATTCTTCTAGCATTTTTCTCTCTTGTTCTTTATGATCAATAGCTGTCTCAGTGTTTTGAGTCCTAGAATTTCCAAATCCCAATTTTGCTTTATGTACTCGTTGGATGCCTTTTGATGGTAATTTATTTTTTTCATGTGAAAGTATTTTATCCTAAATTTTAAAAAATAAAAATGTGAATCATTATCATTTATTTATATTTCAAAAAATATTGTTATATAAATTTAAACTGCAATAAATAGATATAAGAAACAGTAACTATATATAAAAGGAATAATTTAAATTCTTTGAGTCATGCTACTTTATTGCAGACTATCACTTATGATATCTACATGATAGAAATTTATGTACAGCTGGTCTACAACTCATTACTACCTGAAATCATCTACAAATCAACAGAATTGTAAACATACACACACACACTATCAAATTAAGGAAACCAATTAACATGAATTGTAAAATTCCAAGGATTAATTCTCTTATTAAAACAATTTTGACCATACAAATAATTCTGGGTCAGTTCAAATCCTTTTTAATATCTCCAACTAGAGACAGAACTGAGTTTGAACTGACCCAGAATTATTTGTATGATCAAAATTGTTTTAATAAATAAACCAATTTTATATTTATTAAAGCTATAATCTTTTCATCTTATTTATGTCATCTTCAGCATATTAAAAATAAACAAAATACAGAGCTAAAAATCTAACATATATATTTAAAGTTATTGTATTAAAAACTTAAATATGTAGAGCCAATTGATCTGCCAGATTATATCAAGCTATAATACAGCTACTATTTAATAATTAAATATTAAATGATTTTGCCTAGAGGTAGATGTTAGGTGCCATCTCATAATATTTTAATAATTATAATAAATTAATTTTTAATTTAGAATGCTCTGGAAGAAAAGAATTGACCCAGAGCAGGACTCAAACAAGTAACTCCCATCTACCATGCAGGTGAGTGCCAGTTATGCTACCTGGACCTCTCTCTGATTTTTGCCTCCAGAACTATTAATAATTTATATATAACTGTACTAGTTACTCACAGCACTGACTGGGGACAACCTAAGCATCCATTTAAAAGGTCATGCATGGCATTCAGCTAGCTATATTAGCAAAGGTGTATGGGCTATAAGAGGCATCTACTAGAGTTCTTATAAATAGAGCATATACTCATTGCTCAGATGTAAATGATACCTCTATTGAACTCAATTATATTAAAACAATTAGAGATTAGAGATTTCCCATAGAAACTATTAATTGATTGATTAATTTGTTCATTTCAACAATCAATCTACAACCTGATTTTTAAGTAATGTCTAATATTAATAATTAGTTATAAAGTAATTTGACTAGAGATAGGTAGTTAAGCTACCATCTCATGATAATTTTTGTAATTATAATAACTAATTTTTTTTTTAATTTCTGAGAAAAAAAGAATTGGCCTGGCACAGGACTCAAACCTGCAACTCCTGTATATCATGCAGATGTATTGCCAATTATGCTAACTAGACTATCTGATCCTTGCTTCCAGAGCTATTAATTTAGATATAATACACTTTCACATTTAAAAATGGCTGCATTCAGAGTGCTGGTCAAGAAGGCCTTTGTACAGTTGTCCAACCCTCTTTACAGAACAAGGAAACTTAAATACATCACTCAGGTAAAACATGGATATTATCCTACTCATAAAAAAAATCTAATCAATGAATTCCAGATGCCTTCCACTTGCAACAAGGACAACTCTAAAACATACGAAGTAGTCTGGTATAACCAGCAACTCTCCAACTTTCACAAACAAATTGCCAATACCAATCATTTCAATCTGGCTTTTAAAAGAAACCACAAAATTCATTCCATCTTAAAGAATTTTAAGGATCTGGTAGATATGAAATCCCTATTTGGGATCTATTCCATTCCTCTCACAAACGTTTTAGCAAAAATTTCCTATAAGTAAAAGAAACCACAAGATCTTTCGACAAACAAATTAAGAAGCATATCTATACCAACACAAAGGGCCTATCCTCCACACTAAGTACATATGCTTCCAAAAATGACATCAATGTCATCTACAATCAAGCCCACATCCTAAATCTGGACTCTAATTAGACCATTTTAAAACACTTGGAAAGAATGAAAATCTACAAAGCATCCTTTATAGTTGCTGCTATCAATTAATGGGAGACAGACACCTTCTCTCATATCTGGAGATCCTTGTACAAAATTCCCTTTGATCCTACAATCTCAACTTATAAACCATCTCCCAGAGATGATGACATCATTTGTCACATGTATGGTCCATCCAACAGAATTCATCTAAATTAATTTTTTTTAAAAAATCTTGTTCTATCTTCTACAGTCTATTTTATCAACCTGAAGATGACAGTTTAAAATTGTTGAAAATGTTTGTTTCTTGAATTAAACTTTATTTTTACTGGATTTTCTTGTTTGTGTGTGTATTTACTCATGTATCATATTCAGTTCTTAAAAGATATTGCTTGTAATAGAAAAGATATAATCTTACCTCTTTCCGTCCTGTGGACCATGCATAGCTGCTTCGTATAGGCCTACCAAAAGATGGATACTCTTTGGTTTCAGCTGAGCGAAATAATGACCAAATGCATTTTTTGCCTTCACTTCGCTGAATACCAATATCTTCTGCATGTTGTCCTGTAAAACAAAATTACATTTCTTTTCCTTTTGCATAAAGTAATTTCTTTCATATGAATATTTTATGATTGATCAGAAGTTACTTAATATAACATAAGATATAACAATTTTTTGCTTCAAAATTTTCAGTTTTTCTTCTATCTTATCATATGTAGTTTGATGGTTGCTAAGCACCCTAGTATCCTAGTATTTGTATGCAAATACTTCTTAGACCAGCATTTCTGCATTAGAATAATTAATTAAAAATGCATTAAGAAGAAATATATTATTCAATTAAAAAACGCAGTTTATTGTATCAATATATTTTCTAATGAACTTGTTACAGATTAAAATATTATTGTTTAATCTTTTATGCAAAATTCCACATTTATATGTAATAATTACTGTTATGAAAATAATTATTTTTCTCTTCTAAATATGGTGAAATTATTATCTATACTAATACAGTAGAACCTCGAAAACTCGGCTCTCGATAACCCGGCACTCCGGATAACTCGGCCCCACCCTGACAGGGCAAAAAAATCCTTAGTTAATTAATTTTCATTATAGACAGCTTTATAAAAGTATAAAAGCTCTCATAAAGTATTTTTCTGAGGTCTGTCTTATCAGGTAAATTACTGTACACAGTGTATTCATTAATTTTCATTTTCATGTAGTAAAGGCTCTATGCCTTCATAAAGGAC
>NW_019384688.1:638263-639694 GCF_000671375.1 Centruroides sculpturatus
GCTTCTATTATACTATTTTAGATGCGGGTTTTTGCGTTTTTGATTGCGTTTTAATAGGGTACGTCAACAGAATGTACACTAAGAAGGGATTTTTCGATATTCCTCCGCAGGAGAGAGAGACAGAATTAAGGCTTACCGTGAAAAACTTGGCTTCTATTATATTATTTTAGATGCGGGTTTTTGCGTTTTTGATTGCGTTTTAATAGGGTACGTCAACAGAATGTACACTAAGAAGGGATTTTTCGATATTCCTCCGCGGGAGAGAGAGAGAGAATTAAGGCTTACCGTGAAAAACTTGGCTTCTATTATATTATTTTAGATGCGGGTTTTTGCGTTTTTGATTGCGTTTTAATAGGGTACGTCAACAGAATGTACACTAAAAAGAAATTTTTCGAAAAATTTCCCCCCACGGGGGAAGTATTATACATTTATAATAGATACATTTTGAGCCACAACAACGCGTGGCGGGGTCTGCTATTAGTAATAAACATGTTAATACAAAAACATTATAGTACAAAATAAATTAATAGGATTAGCAGAAAAAGTTATCAATATTTGGATAACAAACATCTCTCAAAAAATTCCAACGATACTAGAAGCAACAAAAATGTTCCATTAATATCTAAAATTTGATTTAACTTAGCCCTATAGAGAAAGAAAGTAAGGAGAAATGATGGAAGAAGAAGACTAAGTTAGAAAAATTAGGGAACAGAAGGTAGAAGGGTAGGGATCCCAGAGGTGTCTTGCCATTTGTTGACAAGTATTTTTACATCAGTTACATTAATTTATTAATAAATTCACAATATAAAATTACAATATTCATTTATATACAATTAATAGCACGTTTTCAACAGTGACAACTGAATTTATAAAATCACCAGACTACAATTGAATTAATTTGTGTTTGTATTAGCATAGTGTTTACTTATAGAACACATCTTTAATTAATTTAATTAATTAAAGTAAAGTTTGTTATGCTAAAACACTTGAACAAAAGTCATAGTATGCCTTCAATAAATAGTATGTTATCTTTGTCCTGGGTGGAAATATAAGGACCTTGAATAAGTTCTCACTGTTCTTTAACAGATGGTGTTACCAGAACCACGTGTGTTTATTTTTAGATGGTGACGCATCTGTAAGGAAGTACAATAAGCGACCTTGAAATTCAGTATATGTCATTTCACCGAAGTGTAAACAACTTATTTTTTCATTGTGTTAAACATGTCTAGTTTCGTGCTAAAAAAAGAGTATTTGCGGGGAATTTTATTGCACTATTTTATTCAAAAAAAATCTGCAGCTGAAGCACACAGAATTCTTGTTGAGACTTACGGCGACCATGCTCTGTCGGAAACAACATGCAGAGATTGGTTTAGACGCTTCAAAAATAATGATTTTGATGTTGAAGATAAAGAACGATCTGGTGCACCAAAA
>NW_019384688.1:639948-678664 GCF_000671375.1 Centruroides sculpturatus
TCCCAAAAAATTATACGTGTTTTGGAAATGTTGAGTGGAATTAGTCTAGAATCGGTTAATTTTATAGAAGAAAACCTTTCGAACAGCCTTAGTCCGTAAAGTTCCCACCTATCGGGCTGCGATTGGCTCACTCCTACAACGTAATTTTCGGTTAGCGTGGAACGTATCTAAGCGTTATAGGGGGGTCTACTGTATATGTCATTTCACCAAAGTGTAAACAACTTATTTTTTCATTGTGTTAAACATGTCTAGTTTTGTGCCAAAAAAAGAGTATTTGCGGGGAATTTTATTGCACTATTTTATTCAAAAAAAATCTGCAGCCTGAAGCACACAGAATTCTTGTTGAGACTTACGGTGACCATGCTCTGTCGGAAACAACATGCAGAGATTGGTTTAGACGCTTCAAAAATAATGATTTTGATGCTGAAGATAAAGAACGATCTGGTGCACCAAAAAAGTTTGAAGACGAGGAATTAGAGGCATTACTTCATGAAGACTCATGTCAGACGCTAGCTGAACTTGCAGAATCATTAGGAGTTGATCACACAACAGTTTCGAAATGTTTAAAAGGATTAGGAATGATTCAAAAGCAAGGACATTGGGTGCCGTATGAGTTGAAGCTGAGAGACGTCGAACGGCGTCTTTTCACATGTGAACAGCTGCTTCAACGGCAGAAAAGGAAAGGTTTTCTGCATCGTATCGTGACAGGTGACGAAAAATAGATACACTACGATAACCCTAAGCGTAGAAAATCATGGGGTAAGCCCGGCCATGCATCAACATCGTCAGCAAGGCCGAATATCCATGGTTCGAAGCTTCTGCTCTTGGTGGGATTAGCTAGGTGTAGTTTATTACGAGCTGCTCAAACCAAAAGAAACCATCACGGGAGATCGCTATCGACTACAATTGATGCGTTTGAGCCAAGCATTGAAGGAAAAACGGCCGCTATATGAGCAGAGACACGACAAAGTGATTCTGCAACATGACAATGCTCGGCCACATGTTGCACAACCGGTGAAAACATACTTGGAAATGCTTGGGAAGTCCTACCCCACCCGCCGTATTCACCAGACATCGCCCCTTCAGATTATCACTTGTTCCGATAGATGGCACGTGGCCTGGCTGAGCAGCACTTCCATTCTTATGAAGATGCCAAAAAATGGGTTGATTCTTGGATAGCCACAAAAGACGTGTCATGTACGAGACAATTGCCATATGGTGGGGAACAATCAACAGGTACCACCATGACAACAGGAGCCAAGAGAAAGGTGGTAAGGTATGAACAGTAAGATCTGATAGATGTCAATATATAATGCAATCATTTTACAGGGTAATGCTTATTGCAAGGGAAATATGTAGTACAGTGGTTAAACATAATACAGCAAATAATCATAGTACAATGTTTATACATTTTACAAAGGGTATACAAGTTACAATGGTTATACATATTACAATGATTGTACATATTACAGTCGACCCCCCTATAACACTGTTGATAATTCCGTTTTATATGAATTCCATGTTGTACGAGTCACTTAGATTTTACAAATACATGTGCTGGGCTGTGAATGGCTCACGTATTTGTAAAATCTAAGTGACTCGTACAACATGGAATTCATATAAAATGGAATTATCAACAGTGTTATGGGGGGGTCGACTGTACTATGGTAATCCTATTTCACTGGATATACAATTTATAATGGTTAAACATAATATGAAGGAAATCAATGACGCCATAGTTAAACAAGATACAATACACTAGTATAGGCTAAATAGCAATAGGGTAACACAGCAAAGCGGATGTGGAGTTACAAGTTGTTTCTGTTGGTTTGCTGGTTCATAAGCTTGAGGTTGTGTACAAAGTTTGTAAAGGCATGGTATATTTTCCTGTTGTCCATGACGGTAAGACAGACAGGAACATGGACAACAGTGGAAATTTATAGGTCTACAATTTTTTCAAATTGCAGCCCAATAAATACACACTGACAAACAGATAAAGGTTTTCCTGTGTTTTAATTATGTAATTAGGAATTAGTTATTGGTTTTTAATTGATGATGTAATAGATGGGTTGTTCAATAAGTCCTTAGAAAATCCAATAGATGGCGCTCGTAGCCTCAAAATGGCAATGTTTTAGTAAGCATCATGACTCACTAGACAGTTGTGAAAGTCTCAGTCATATCCATCACATGGTTTAATTTTTATTGTTGAGTGAAGCAAGAAACTTTTCTTTATTTAGAAAAATGGAAAAAAGTGAGTTTCGAGCAGTGATTAAACACTTATATTTAAAAGGCTTAACACCGAAAGAGATCAAAGCTGAGTTGGATGAAGTTCATGGCACATCTGCTCCTGTGTTTGCAACTGTTTACTGTTGGGTAGATGAGTTCAAACATGGCCATACATCCACAAAAGATCAACTTCGTTCAGGAAGTCGTGGAAGTGACTACTCCCGAAATGATTGACAAAATCCACGATATGGTTTTGAGTGATCGATGAATCAAAGTGTGCGAAATAGTTGAGGCCACAGGCATATCGCAAGATACAGTGTTTTCAATTTTGCACAAAAAATTGGGTGTGAAAAAAATCTCAGCAAGATAGGTGCCACATTTGCTCTCAGTGGAGAATAAACGTAATCGTGTGGTCAACTCTAAGGCTATTTTGGCACTTTTTTGTTGCAATCCTGAAGAGTTTCTGTGTCGATACATAACTGTGGATGAAACATGGATACACTACTATACTCCAGAGACAAAAGAACAGTTAAAACAGTGGGTTTTTGAAGGCAAAAGGGCTCCAAAGAAGACGAAGATGGTGAAATCGGCCGGGAAGGTGATGGCCACGGTTTTTTGGGATATGCACGGAATTATCTACATCGATTACTTGGAAAAAGGAAAAACAATAACTGGAGAGTATTATGCATCATTATTGCACCGGATGAGCAAAGAAATCAAGGAAAAAAGTCCTCATTTGAAAAAGAAAAAGATCATCTTCCATCAAGACAATGCACGGGTGCACACCAGTGCAGTTTCGATAGCCAAAATCACGGGATTAAAGTTTGAATTATTACAACATCCACCATATTCATCAGATTTGGCCCCCCGTGACTTTTTTTATTTCCAAAATTAAAAAAATGGCTCGCGGACAACGATTCACATCGAGCAAGATGGTCATTGCCCAAACATATGGTTATTTTGACGACCTTCCAAATCTTACTTTTTAGATGGCTTAAAAAAGTTGGAGAAACACTTGAAAAAGTGTATACAGCTTAAAGGAGATTATGTTAAAAAATAAAAAAAAATCTACGTAAAATAATTTGTTTTTCTATCTTTTTCTAAGGACTTATTGAATGACCCTTGTACAACACATAATTTTCCTGTTTAAAATAATAAAAAGCAGACTCCAAATAGTGTTTTCATGCAGTGTATTTAATTTTCAGATTACTGATGTTAAGCAAGGGATGCCTGTAATTTATTTCAGTGGAACATTTATGTGGAACAATTAAGAATATGATGATAAATAGATAGGCAATTTGTAAAGAATATCAGCATCAACACTCACTAATAGACTTTAATACCACAAAAGAACATAGCACAAGAGCATCAAAATGGAGTGCATTTACTCACCTGAAGCAAAAATCCGGCGGGATCCAGTTAGGTCTTTCCTATCAATTGGTGTTTCCTAACAAAAATTTTCATAAGAATTAAATTTCATTCTCACTTGGTTCAGCAAAATCAAAAAACTTGCAATGTTTTGAAAAATTTTAGTCTTTTGAAAACATATTGTAATAGAAATAAACACAAACTAAAATAAATACAATGTTGAATTAAAACAAATCTTTATTCAGCAGAATTATTTATTAAAATCAAAATGTTGTCAATCTGTCTACAGACTATACCAACAGTTCCCAACCTTTTTCGGGTGGCGACCCCTTTTTATAAAAGCCAAGTGACCCACGATCCTGATACAATTGAAAAAGGCATTTTTAATAAGGTAATTAAAAAAAACAACAAAATTAGTTTTTTAGTATAATTTTATTTTAAATTATGTTTAATAATTTAATGTGATGGTTGAAATTGCATGTTATTAACCAGTCTCAAAATTCGCAGGTGAGTTTTTGTTAACGCCAACCTCATGTCATTCTCAACATTTAATTTATTCCTCTCAAACTCTCAACACATGTTTCAACCAATTGTGACAGAATAGAGTACCTAGATTACACTTATTTTAATTTTAAAAAATATATGAAATTATTCAAACTTCAAGACACCATTAAAAATAAAAATTGCATTATAGTGAATATTTTTTTTTAGTTTTCTGTATAAGTTGGCGACCCCATAGAAAGCTCGTCGCAACCCATAGGTTGGGAACCTGTGGACTATACTCTTAGATGGCTTGTAAAACAGGTTGAAAACATTCGTTTCAATACATAATTCTTTTGGTTAAAAATTTTTTATTCTTCTAAAAACTTCAAAAAGTTTACCAAATGTCTGATTTAACAAGAATTTAATAGACAAATTATAAATTTTGAATTATGAGTATACACACCTGAGAGTTGACAGTTTGGATCCGAGTACTTTTCTGGGTTGGAAATTTCCCACCATCTCGATGCATGATGGGTGATCGACAAGGTGAGGATCTCCCTGAAAAATAAGAATTTTCCTGAGGTAACTCTAACTTACTTTCAATAAATCATTACCCTTACAATTAACTTTGTAAAGAATGTACAGATTATAACTCTTAATATAACCATTCAAAATAATTTACTACAATTTAAATGTAATATTTAAGTATATCCAAAATAACGTTATAAAAATAGTAAACTTATTAAATAAATTAAATGCAATATGATTAAGAAATTACATTTATAAGTAGAAAAATATTTACTTTTATAGATTCTAATAGTTTTTTTTATTTATTAATCAATCAAGCTAATATAAAGGTCATTAATATAGAAATTTTACTACTGAAATTATCATTAAGAAAGTTTTACATTCAATGAATAAGTAAATAAATAAACCAAGATGACAATAAACTAATCTATTCCTATACAATTTTACTCTCATTACATAAATTATTATTATTCTATTATGAAATCATATTAATTATCTTATCTTAATTTAAAATTCATTATGTATATAATGAAAATGGCAGTAATTAATATATTTTGCCACTTTTATTTATTTGTCGAAACCATGTCTTCTTCTTGATCCTTCTAATTCAATGTCACGACTTGTTGCACCAAGTCATAACATTGAATTAGAAGGATATTTTGCCACATTAAACCCAATTTGTTGCATATTTCAATAATGTTTTGCTATGCTATTCTAGCATGCCAGTTAAACTGCAACTAAAAAATAAAATTAATCAGATCTAACAAGACTAGTTGTTAATTAAATGTTAAAGAAAACATTCTTCTGAGTACAATAAAATAACAACATTGGAACTTGACTGATTTATAAAATCAAGAAGAGTTTTCATTTACAGAACAATATAACAATTAACGACTTATTGACATTAGTAGTAATAGTAGTTGTAGTGTGGGCTGCACTGACCATCTACCTATCTTAAAAATAACACCTTCCTCTCAAATTTCACACAAGTGGATGTTATTAATGAGTGTAAGTGAGATAATTTACAGCCAGTTTCTGAAAGTTGGTATGTTTATTTGTGTTTTTGAATCAAGTTACTTTGTTGTAACTTGATTCAAAAGTGCAAATATAAACATAAAAAAAGCACTTTAGGCATTCCACAAGTATTTTACATCATTAGAAGACAAAATAAAAAAATTAAACATATAATCATAGTTTTTGATATAATACTGTTGGTATTACATCAAAAACTATGATTTTACAGTTTTAGAATAAAAATCATTTGTTTTTTAATGCATCTCTAGAGATGGATGTAACCTCACTTAAACTGGCATGCCTGCATTCCCAAGATAAACCAGCATGCTGATTTTTACCTACAGAAGTATCTGATTTTGTGGTCAACCTGGGTAGACCGACATGTCAAAAAATCTGTGAAAAATACAGTGTATATATATACTGAGTGATCCTTCATGAACATCAAATTCCCAAACTTTGAGTTACATTTTCAATGTTAAATTTGTAATTTATTCCAAGACTATGAATTACTGCTGTTTTAAAAGATTTTCAGAAAATGAATGGTTTTATTAAACAAACATAATATGCAATGGTTTGCAGTGATTTTATTTAAAGGAAAAGAAAAAAAATAAACAAAATAGTTACATAACTTACAGAGACACCATATGAATGATCAAGTGCAGGAATTTTTTAGCATTGCACCTGCTCAAACATCCAGTTTGAACAGGCACCAATTCCACTTTACAGTGGTACATAATCTCCCATTTACCAAAAGGTTGAAACCTTTCAAGAGTTGAAATTTTGGTGCATAAATTTCCCATCACAAATAATTAAATTCCTGAACACTAATGTTCACGAACATCAAGGATGTAGTGTATATACAAGGTCTGCCCAGAAAGTTCAAAAACTTTTTAAATTACACACTAACCAATAATTAAATTTGAATGCAACTTGCACAGCTTCTACCAGCAAGTTTTTTATACTATCTTCCAAAAAGTTTGTTCTATCTTCATTTGTTGTTATGTTATGTTCATTTGTGTACATTGCATTTTGTGATTTTTCTTTCCATGAATGCAATTGAGTGAAGAGTTCTGGGACAGACTAGGTTTGATAAAAATTTCATGAAAAACATCACTGGGGATGAGACATGGGTCTATGGGTACAATGTGGAAACAAAACATCAGTCATCACAGTGGGTGGAAAGATTTACTGTGAGCCATAAAGGTGCAACAAGTTCAGTTGAATGTGGAGATCTTGTTCACTGTTTTGTTCAATTCTGATTGTGTCATTCAACAGGAATTTCATCCAGAAGGGAAGACAGTAAATAAGGAATACCAACTGGAGGTGATGAAATGTCTTTGTGAAGAGTGAGGAAGAAAAGACTGACTGCTTAGAAAGAACAACATTGTGACAATACTCCCATCCACACAACACTGCTGATAAGTTTTTGGCCAAGAACTCAATGCCACTTGTTCTTCAATCTACAAATTCACTGAACTAAACCCCAACAAGCTTCCTTTTGTTCCCAAATTAAAATCTGCTCTCAAATGTTGCAATTTTAAACCCATTGATGTCATTAAGGAAAATTTGCTAGCAGAGCTGTGCATCATCCCAAAAGAAGTTTTTCAGGAAGTGCTCTTTACATGACAGAAATGTTGAATTCAGTACATAGACTTAAGAGAGGACTTCTTCGAAGACAACAAAACTGACTAGTTACTAGGTAAATGCAAACAACTTCTATTTGAAAAGTTTGCAAACTTTCCAGACAGACCTTGTATACATATTCAGGAAATATAATGCTTCATAATTACATTCCAAACTTTGTGAATTTTACAGAAATCATGTTTAAACAATATTAAAAATTTTGATGATATGAAACCGTGCTTTACAATTTGTTTATGCTTCTAACACAATAAAGTGTTATAAATTAAGACACTTGGCGGGTTTTCTCATCTTTATTTAGTTGATACGTGTGAAAATTTTCACACGTATCAACTAAATAAAGATGAGAAAACCCGCCAAGTGTCTTAATTTATAACACTTTACTGTGTTAGAAGCATATACATAAATATTAAAAATTTTATCATTCTAAATGTTTTGATCACATACTGCATATTAGAAGATATAAAATTACAACTTATAAAATACAATACATGCTCATATAGTGCGTATGAAGCATTTCTAAAACTATTACACAGCCTTGTTGGCACACAATTTGGGAAAACTATGCTGAGAAGCATTATAGTAATTTATAAGTAACTTAATGTATTTATTCTGTCTAATAAAATAACTAATATACAAAAAAATAACAATTGTGTGTTGCTTAATGTCTATAATGTGTAAAATATAACATTATATGCACATTGTCTGGTAAAGTAGCTTTTACTACAGCTGATAAGCAAATCGATGGCAGAGCCTATTTCAAATGAAACAGCTATGTCATTGGCTTGCTTATCCAACTATATTAAAGACACTTTATTAGGCAACATGCCCTATGCAAATACCATAATGTATATGTATTTGCAAAGCTACAAGTGTATGGTTACTGTAGTGTACCTGTATTGATTAAATAGCCAAGATACTGAACACACACAGTATTAATTAAAATGTTTATTTTGCAACTGTGCAACAAATAAAAAATAAATGGCACATTCCTGTTATATAATATTTATTTTAAATTTGGAGAAATCTGGAAACTTTAAATTTTAGGATTAGCATCACAGTATGTAAGAGCATATGAGATTGGATGCTCTGGCAGCACCATCCAATTTCGTGTATCATACATTTCTAGAGTGTTATAGCATTATCTCTCTATTTATTTTGAAAATATTATTGTGACATGCATCATAGTTCCCAAATGCAGCAAAACAGTGCTAGTGATAGCAACAGCAAGAGGCAAAGGAGAAATATCAATTTGAAAGTAAAATGAAAAGTATAATTTTAATAATTTAATAAACAATTATTTATTATTATTATTATTTATTAAATTATTAAAATTATAATTATTAATTTAGATAAGAGATGGTACCTAATGCTTACGTCTAGTACCAAATAAAATAAAGATATATATAAATTTGCAAAAACATCAATAGTGTACTACCACAGTTCACTCTTGTGTTACAATGGAACAGAGACAACTGAATACACTGAAAAGCAACAACACTACACTAGTTCACACTACAGTGTTGCTGAATTGTTGTCTTGCTGCACCAGAAGTGACACAAAGCGCAACTCACTAAACCTATGACACAAAGCATGCCATTTTCAAACTCTCACAAATTATTTTCAATATTTTGCATTAAAATCTCGCGACCCCAAGATTTCGCTAAGCAACCCCAAATGGGGTCGTGACCCATAGTTTAAGAAGCCCTGATTTAGGCGATCTTTGGATTATTATAAATTGAAACGTTATTAATTAAACAACATGAAGATGGAAAATAAGTAAATGCTATTGCTTGCAATTTCGACATGCCATCCTTGACAGTTATAATGTTCCTCAAAGTAAAAAATCTCAAAGCTGTTAAAGGATTGACCTCACTGTTACAAAGCTAATAAAAATGTAAAAGAGAGTCTATATTAAATATAAAAAAATTTCTATGATGTGAATTGAGGCCTAAATACAAAAGAACAAATTCCTGAGAAAACCCGCCAAGTGTCTTAATTTATAACACTTTATTGTGTTAGAAGCATAAACAAATTCCTATCAACACATTGACAATTAATGTTAGGGCATGACAGTTGTTCAGATGCTTATAAGAGAAAAAAAGGACCAGATTACACAGATCAAGTTTGGTGCTAGTTCTTGATGGTTCAAGAGCTTCAAACAATATTTTTTGCTATGTAATTTGAAAATGGTTGTTTGGTATTTTTCATGCAAGAACCATATAGGCAATGCTGTGCCATGTCAAATGATATAGTGAGTAAACAAATATATATAAGTCAATAAATATAGACTAATGTATTAAACAGTACAAATTACAACATTGATAAGTAAAATCACTTGACCAGGGTGGAAGAGTATCAACCTCAGACTGAAATGCTGGTTGTATCAAGATTAATTATACTGGTTATAATGTCCATTCATATATCACAAGTAGAAACACTAAATGGGCAAGTTGCAAATAACCTCTTAAGTTGTAAAATAGATCTTAGCCTAAATATTATAGGTTATACAGGAGATTTAGACTGAGATTTCAATTTACAACTGTAACGTCCTTTCTTTCTAGACCCAAAATGTCCTAACAGTATGAACGTTACACAAACAAAAGTAGAGGGTCAGTCGATAGTTTGTCCCTGAACTTGGTACAAGAACCAACGTGAAACAATTACATTTCCTGCAGAAGTATGTACATGCTCATATAGTGCGTATGAAGCATTTCTAAAACTATTACACAGCCTTGTTGGCACACAATTTGGGAAAACTATGCTGAGAAGCATTATAGTAATTTATAANTTCTTTCTAGACCCAAAATGTCCTAACAGTATGAACGTTACACAAACAAAAGTAGAGGGTCAGTCGATAGTTTGTCCCTGAACTTGGTACAAGAACCAACGTGAAACAATTACATTTCCTGCAGAAGTATGGGCGATTTGTTAAATGCTGAGAACTCAGAATTGATGGGACTAATTGTTGAGACAAAAAATCTTAAGTTTCACTTAAGATTTTTTGTCTCAACAAAAAATCTTAAGTGAAACTTAAGTGATCACTTAAGTGATCACTACTCAACTACTTGCTTTTGTAGTACTGAAAATAAACAAACTACAAATGCAGCCTCTAAGGCACAAAAAGCAATGTCCCAATTATGAGTATCTCTACTTCTCATGTAGTCAAACTGACTAATTGCTAAATTTAACAGGATGGTCCTATGCTCCAATTCGCTTTTACTTGTCGCCAGGAAGATCAGTCTCATCCAGTACATTTGTAACCCCCCAGGCACTCCTTGCTAGCTGCAGCTCCATCTCTTTAAGGTCCGCTTCCCCAGGGCTTTTATCCTTCCTGGTGCAACATTACATTGTACTGCACCTCTTGCTCATTTACATTTTCACATAGAGTGTAACAAAAAATATATAGTTTAAGATCCTTACACAGTATAATAATTAAAAAAAAAATGATTTTCTCCTGAGTGACTGTAGGCTCAAAAGCATCTACATATAAGTTTTGAACAGGTAAGTTCAAAAAATGCCAGTACTCAAATGCAGTGCTTGATGGATATCTGAAAAATAGATTTTCATGCAAAATCATATACCACACATCCAAATAATCCAGCTTTAAGCATTCAGGACCTGATAAACCCTGAACATAGAACATTTGTCTACTTTCCAGGTTGAGCAGATTAGTACTAAAAGGTACTAAACTGCTCATGTAATGTCAATTGTATCAACTGACCTTGATCAAAACCAGTTTATTTTTTTCTCAGCTAAGAGCTAAAAGTTTTTTTGGGAAATGAAAATCCTGTCTTTTGTAATGTAGATTGCTGGCCTCACATTAGAATTTCAAAGCACAAGCCAAGTGAAGTTGTTCTTGGCTCAGATTCTAACTTGAAATCTTAAATACTGTAGGAAATTTTTTAATATATATTGGTAGATATATATTACCCTAATCCAAATTTGTGCAGATCACAAAGTATTCCATTGCACCAACAGCAATTATAGACCTCAATATTAAAGAAAACAGACAGTAAGTACTATCATCATTTAAAAACCTTGCAAATAGATGTTTCAAGATACTAAATTGTCTGTGGTAACATGGGTGTCAACTAGAGAGAAATTTGTCTCCACTGGATCAAGCTTTCTAATTGAGGGCAAGAGAATTTAGAATATGAAACCTTATAATTAATTCCTTATGAAAAATTCTATTCTCTGCCTCATTCAGTAATACATTAAATTACCTGATATAAACTTCAATTTGCCTGATTCAAGCAATAATGAAAGTGGAAGTAATCTCTTTACTGCCCATTCAAAAATTTACAGTAGACACCCATATGTAGTATTTCTGTTCCTTTGAAATTCACTTTGGTAAGATGAAAGATAATCATTTTTTTCTAGGAGAAATTTCAAACGTCTTGAAAAGTTTGTAGAGGCAACTTTGTCAGAGATATTGGTTAATAGAGTGATTCTTATGATCTTTACTAGATTTGGGAATGAAAATAATTATAAATAGCTTTACACTCTTGAAACCATGTCGGTGATTGTTTTTGTCTTTTTGAACACTATATAGTGTAAACACATGAACACTTGGCAATCTTCACCTTAAATTTATTCAGTTTTTAGTTGAAAACTGAATAAATTCAAGGTGAAGATTGCCAATTGTTTGTGTGTTTACACTGTATAGTGTTCAAAAAGACAATTATAAATAGCCTCCAACAGTTGGATAAAGTAAATCTCTGTTGAATCTTTTTCTTCTATTGTTAAACAGAATCTAAAGATTCAACAGAGATTCACTTTCAAGCCTGCTGTATCTAGGTCTAAAGCCATGTTTCCTGAGCAACTGAGAGCTATGAGCAGTTCTATCCTGGTAAATGATGTATTGTATTCCTCACTGGACAGGGGTGGATTTAGAAGAGGATGTGTCCAGAGATGGATCTACATAGGGACTAATAGCGCTTAAGCCCTGGGCCCCCAAGTGTCAAGGGTCCACAAAAATTGAATTATCATCATAAATTTTTAATACTTTTTCATTAACAATGAGCACTTATTGTATAGTAAAAAATAGTTAATTGTTATTTGGAATACAGGTAACCCCCATATAACACAGGAGTTACATTCCAAAAAATTGCCATGTTATGCAAATCCGTGTTATACGAAACAAAGAACTAGTACGAAAAGGGGGGTTGGGTTCCAAAAATTAAAAAAACATGTTGTTAAACCCTTATTTAAATCGAATTTATTATTCACTTTTTTTATAGGTAAAATACTTATTTATTATTTAAGTAAATATTTTACCAGAGGATTATTCATCCTATATGATGATTTCAGCATGAGCATCATCAACTGGCAACAGTTTGTGGGTGCGTTCGTTAATAGCAGTCACTCTGCAACAGGAGTGCGCTGCTGTTTGTAAGCATTTAGGGACGGTGAAAGAAATATGGCAGCGCCCGCACTAATGATAGTATCATGATGGAGGAATCTATAATTCTAAAATCAGCTTTTAGAGGCAAAAGAAGGGTCACAATTGTAAAATTTAACCATTAAATGTTGAAAGAGCATTCAAAGTAGCCACAAAAACAATTAGAATGCTCGCGCGGAGTTACACGGAGGTATAAAAGAATGCACCCTTTATTACATTTTATGTTGTACGAGAGTTTTACTCAATTCCCGAACCATGTTAGAGTGAACATGTGCTATAAAAGCACCGTGTTATACGGGGTATGTTCCCAATTCTCGAACCCTGTTAGAGTGAATCCGTGCTATAGAAGTGCCATGTTATACAGGGGTTACCAGTATTAACAAAATCATCTAATACATTGGCTAATGACATTCAATACACTTATCCCTCCAATTTATTGCAATCTTTCCTGTCATTTGCATCATTATAAATTCTTTCAATGGAAACAAGAAGATGAATAACTAAAAAGAAAAGAATATTGAAAAATAAGTCAAAAAAAGTTGTCAAAATCAGTGGATTAGTTAGAAGCTGAAATTGAAGTTATGACTACAGGAATTAAACTGTACATTGTATATGATGAAAAGGTTTACTATAATAAATTTGCTAACATTAATAATTCAAAATTTTTTGGAAAGTGATATGTAATTTTCCTATAAGACAGTATAACCCAGAAATGATATATTGTTAAGAATGATGTCATGGTATTTTATATTTTAATCATAAATGGGTTGTAAAACAAATAAGGTGAAAGTCTTTAATGGAAATTGTCAAATATAATTAAATAATAATATTCTTTATTTGGAATTGCATATTGAAATGAAACTTAACTAGAATATACATACCCAGTATTTATAAATTAAATTAGCTCAATTTGTGGGCACTATTAAAAGTCATTAAACATTGCTTGTCATATGAAACAATGAAAAACTATATATTACTAGTCAGTGAAACAAAATATTACACTTGGTCAACACCAACTGTGTCTATTTTAGGAGAGATAGGGTGATGGGATTTGATGATTCTATGGTAATTTTGCTACATGAAAGTACTTAATAAGAAAAATAAATTTTTTCAAATAAACTGAATCCTTTGTAGCCTACACAAAAGTGAACCCTTTGTAGCCTAGGAGAGGGCCAGAGAGGTGTTATATAAATTTAACAGTCAATCACAACATTTTTACTTCAACAGAGATTTTTTTGAAGTCTTAGGATTTTCTCCAAAATAATGTGTGCTTCCTTAAAAAAAAGAAAGCCTTTAAATAGCCAGGTGCATGAAATAGTGTGCAATGTGCATAGATTTATGGATGAAGAGAAAAGAGAAAACTACATAAAGGAATTAAACAATGTTGCAAAACAAGTCTGGTGTCAATAGAAGTGTCAAAAAGAACTGTTTGTTCAATTTTAAAAAAAAGATAGAACCTAGGAAAAGTTAAACACTGCCAGAAAAAAAAAACTACATGCATCTCTGGTAACAGGTTTGGACAACTTCAGTTTATCTGTTGTTCACAGGATGGTTCACAAAATGTATACACAAAAGGTTTTTCCAACTGTGCTTAGCATTTTTCAAGCATTTCCAGAAAAATAAATTTTTTCAAAGTTCATTTTTACAGGTCTTGCAGAAGCTAGGTTTTAGGTGGAATAAGCTAAACAACAGAAAATTTTCATATGAAACTTTCCATATTGTTTCCATGCAAAGAAATTGCACTCGTTTGATAAAAATGAACACAGAATCAGAAAATCCTTGTCCTGTAGTCTGGCTTGATGAAATATGGATTTTGAAGTCAGATACAGCCAAAATCATGGATGGACAAAACTTTTGATGGATTTTCAGGTATTGTCCAAAGGAAAAAGATTGACATTCATGTGCGCATAGAAGATGGATTTATAGAAGAAGCTGAATTGAAGCTGACCTCCAAAACAAAATCCAAAGATTATCATGAGGGAATAAACTCCCAAAATTTTCAACATTGGTATGTAGAACAGCTTCTTAAAACTCAAAACATGCCTAAAAATTCAATTATTGTTAAGGACAATTTATTACTCCATTCAAACCAACAAGGCACCCACCAGCCAGAACAGGAAATTAGAGATCAAGTGGCTTTGAAATGGAAATCAGAGATCATGATGTAAAATGCAACAATGGATTTCTGACACTTGTACTTCTGGAAAATGTCAAGTCAATTACTGGCAAAAAGAAATTTGTTATTGATGACTAGTTAAACAGTTGAAGCACATAGTGGTAAGGACCTCCATATCATTGTGAAATCCACACTATTGAGTTTATTTAGGCAAATGTGAATGGCTATATTAGTTGCCATAATACAACTTTTACACAACAAGGTGTGAAAACTTTATGGCAATGAGCTATTTTGCAAGTCATGCTACAAAACTGAAGAGATTGTGTCACAATGAAAATACACAAAAAATTTTGGAAAACAGATGATATTGTGGATCAGATATTGGAATATCATTAAAAAAGAAAATACTAATCAACTCTTATGAAGATCCTACTAATGACAGTTTGAACTGGGATAAATACACCACTTGAATTCAGGACTAAAAAGTCCAAAATTTAAAATTCTTCACATAGTTTTCACTATATCTTTATGACATCATTAAAAATAGCCTTTTTTAGGGGTACATGGGTGCTGCAAAAGATATGTCTGATTAGTATTATTCCAACATTAAACAGATATTTTAAGTTTTTTGTTGGATATGATGTGAGTCACCTGCACATGGAAACCACCAAGCTGACAACTTTGGCTAGTCCTCAAACACTGACAAGATTACTGAAGAATATAAACAATTTTTGTCTTCATAAACCTATCATTTCACAATCACCAATGACAAACCAAAAACAAACTTCACTTAAAGAGATAACCTTTTATTTGAGGCTATAAGTCTATAAAAAATGCAATTTGGTCATAAACTTGCAAACTGCCTTCAATAAAGTAGTCAAAATTGTCAAATTGATAAAGGCTAGGATAATTACTTCTGTCTGTAATGAAATGGATTGTGAGCATGTTACCTGTTGTTGTACACACAAGTCTACTGGCTTTCGTGAGGTAAAGTATTGACACATATAATGGAGCTGCATGATAAACTTAAGTTTTTGTCTTGTCTTGTCTTGATAAACTTGTCTTTTTGAAGCATCCTTTTGAGTTGGGCAATTGTCTTTTGCACTTAATTTGGATCCAAAGGATTGCATACTTGGCAAATATTTTTTTCTCTCCTTAATGAATTAAATTTAGGCCTTCAGGGGAGTTCTTCCACAGTATTCAATGCACCTGACAAAATTAAAATTATGATAAAGGAGTTGAATTTCTGGGCAAGCTATGCAGAGCAAGTGAAGTTTGAGTGCTTCCCAACATTGCACAGCTTTCTGTCCAGTACAGACACTGCTATTGACACAAATATGAAGACTGATGTAATAAAACACTTGAGAATGCTTGCCCAGAGTGTTTCCCCAAATTATCCTGTGATCCACGCTCATGGATACAGAATCCTGATACACCTGTTCCAGGACTGTCAGTCATCCAGCAGGAACTTGATATTTCATCAGACTAATCTAAAAAGTCATTTGGCCAAGATGAGTTGGTTAAAATTTTCTGAGTTGTTGAAAGAATATCACAAATTGGCTAGGCTTGCTGTGAAAGTTTTGATGCCTTCTATTACTTCTTATCTTTGCAAGTTGGGTTTTTCTGCATTGACAGCCCTTAAGATCAAATACAGATATAAGCTTCAAGTTGAACCTGATTAATGATTGAAATTATCTCAAACCAAACCTAATATCAAAAAATGTTCATCACATCAAGCACATTGTTTCCACTGAATGTACCATACACATAGGCCAACATGTAACAATCATGACCATTTTACAAATGTAACAGTGTTGTAGTTGATTTCAATCAAAAATGGCTGACAGTAATTTACCTATTAAAAATATACTGAAGAATACAGAAAAACAATTTGTTTTCACAATCACCAGTGACAAACCAAACACAATCTTCACTTATAGAGATGATCTTTTATTTGAACTATGCCTCTGCAAAAAAATACAAATTACTTGATAAATAGATTTGCAAAGGCAAATTTTTTTGTATTCTTCAATATTTTTGTAATAAGTGTTGCATTTGATTACGTGTATGACAATAAATTATGGAAATAATGTATACACTTTTATGCATTCTATGTACCTTAAGAAGGCCGAAAACATTTGCACTCAGTGTTTAAATGGCTAGAAATGAAGTGAGAAAGGTTTTGTCTTAGTCAAATAATGTATAATTATGAAAATTTTATTTTCTTAAGATGTTTCTACACAAGCATTTGTCATTACTCTTCAGTGATAATCTGAAATGCACATGTAGAAGACTCTACACAAGACATACTCAAGGGGACTATCTAGGGGTATATACTGTACATGGCCAGAAGTTTGAGAACTGTTGTTCTAGTGAATGTCTACCTGAACTAAGAGTTCTCCACAGCAAATAACATTTGAGTGATTGACTCAAATTTGTATCATAGGATATTATTCATATTAATTTAAAACTATTTTCTATTTAATTTTTTCTCAGCTTATTTTATCACTATTATTATATTATTTTTATATACAGTGGGTAATTAGTTAACGAACAGATCGGATAACGAACACCCCACACAACAAACAGAAAAAGTGATGTAAAATAATGTATACTGATTGGTCTTCCCTTGTCTTAGGGCAACAATTCGAAACTTTTCAGAGTGTGGGAGATGTCGACATCAACGCTCAAGCCAGTATATACCAATCGGATAATATTCCTCCAAATTTTGAAATTCTTCCTTGTAATTCCAGCTTTTTATTTTTCTGACAAAACAATTCTTTTGTGTATTCACAAGTCTGTCAGGTAGGCACTCATTAAGTTTTGCATCTGTTTTTCTTTTTGAAAGGTGAGAGTATAATAGCAAAGGTAGAGAGTGGGTAGAAGATGCCTAATGTTGCTGAGCAATATGGCATAAACAGGTCTACAGTAGGCCTCAGTTCAATCTTATTTACGAAAAATACTGTGTAATCAAGAAGACTCCAGCAGCTAAAGGAGTAACAAAAATCACATCTGAGAAATAAAGAACATCGAAGAGTTCGTAATGGAACCTGAAACGGATATGACAACAGCAGAATGCCAAGAACTCTTGAATGAAGAACACCAAGAAACTTGGCGAGATATGTTTTTTTTCTGAAAAAGAGGATTAATGCCGATATCTGTTATTAAAGATCCTTTGAAGAAGTGGGAGAATGTCAGAACAACAGTCTTAGAATGGTATCCATACTAGGTTGAGGCTTGGGGATCTCTACAATTACAATGCTATTAATTACTTACGAAAAATCGTGAAGAAGAGAGAAAAGCAATCGACATTAGACAGATTCTTTAACCCTTTCAAACAGAAAAAACATGACTAATAAAAATGCAAGACTGTGTATGTATATAGTTTTATTATTACATATAAATAAACGTAGTAAGAAAGTATATATTTTTTATTTTTTGGGGTCTCCAGAATGAATTAATTAAATTCCCATTAAAACCTATGGTAAATAGATAATTGTTTAATGAACAATTCAGATAGCGAACAAAGTCTTGGAACAGATTATGTTCATTAACCGATCACCCACTGTATATTATTGTTATTTGATAAAATAGAAATAAAGTAATATGATATTAAGAATTTGACATTCAGTATGCATTTCGTATCTTTCAAACAAAGTTTAGAAGGTTCCCTCTCAATATCCCCCCATTTTTTGTTTTATAATTAAATCTATAATAAAGTGTTATAGAAAAAGAATACTAATATTTGAGATGGTTTCTATATACCAGTAGTGTAATGGTTTCAATAACTCTCCAATACTGGGATAGATTAAACATACACAACATACCAATACCAGCACACTTGAAATTAATAAATATTTACTAACGTTTTCATCCTACATTAAAATTGAATGTTCAATTTTAATTGAACATTCAATTTTAATGTAGGATGAAAACGTTCAAAATTTAATGTAGCCATTTTATTCTGTGTTATATACTTGAAGATGTCTGTTATAAATGGATGAAAATGTTAGTAAATATTTCTTAATTTCAAGTGTGCTGGTATTGGTATGTTGTGCATGTGAAATGCTTTCAATAGCTGCTCTAGAAGCATAGGTTATATGATGGGAAGAATTATGCAAAGGTTTTATTTCCATTTTAGCATCTTTGGTGGAGTATATACAGTCAAGGATAATCCACCAAGTTATGGTATGCCAACTTATCAATTATTCTTGACACCAATCATTGCCATAAGCTTAAATATCCATAACAGATGACTGCACTTAATATTTTATATTAATTAAATAAAAATGATAAAATTTTGACATTATTATTAAATATTTTAAAATAAAACTAGATAAATAAAGGTCATTCTGACTTTTGGTGTTAACTTAATATATTTTAAAAAACAACAAACTCATAAAAATCACAAAAACATGCAAGAGTTTTCAACAGTAGTCAATTCTGTCATCTTCAGGCAAGAGTTTGAACAATAAATGATTTCTGAAGTTGAAATCATTGAATTGAAACAAAATTTCAATTCAAATTCAAACACAGTAAAAAATTAGTTATACAAAAATTTCAATAAAAAAGGTGCAATTTTTTAACAAACATAATTAAATATACTAGCATTTAAATTTTTATTTTAATTTTTATCATTAGTGTGGATTGTGATTCTTGAATGAAAACTAGATATCAACCTCCATTACAAAAATTCTATCCATAAGCAGAACATTTTTTAAGCATTTTATTGGTGCTAAGTAACATCAAAGAGAAAGATCAAGACTACAGTGTTTTTAATATATGATTGTGCTAACTGCAGTACATGAACATAATATGGTTTTTACATTTAATGGACTATCTTTTAAAATCTTTTCCTATTCTAGTTTTTATTTCTCTCTTATTAAATTATAGTATAGCTAACCTTAATCTACAAAGGTTACTGAGGCATAAGCCCTCCTTGTTGATGCAAAAAATTTAAAAATTTATTTGTTCAAACTTCAAAATGTTTTTAAAAACATTTACAATGGCAAATGGTTTATTGGACCATCTGCAATACAATTGTCTTGCATATGTTAATATTGATAAAAGGTACTTATAATTATTCAAACACTTTTAATTATCAAGTTAGACTCCCTTTGGGCCTTTTGAATGCACTGACCTTAATTTAAAAACTTATTTAATTGATGATTATTATTTTAAATGTTTCAAAATTAAATTTTCTCTCTTAATTTTTAATAAGTATAGACAGTTTAATCTTCTAAAGTATTTTTTAAGATGTCATTCTCAAGTTGGACCTCAACTAAAGAGTTATACAGATTACAATATTAAAATGAAGACAATAGTTCTATATCATTAATTATTAGAGAATGTTGAAAGTAGATTATATTCTCATTCTACTAACAAGATCACTAAAAATGCTTTTATTTTTTATCAAAGATAGTATCTAAACAAATAAATTACATAATCTAGCTTATCTCTTAACAAAATAATATGTATTTATAAAATAAATAATTGCAAACAGTTGCTACATAGTTGCTAAACAGTTGACTGCTATCCACATACACAATTTACTATCATATTATATGTGTGTATATGTAAATCAAACTAATTAACCCAGTCCTTATTTTCCTTATATTGAATATACAAAATTTGATTTAAGATTACTGCTAAAATAATAATAAATATTCAAACTAAAATCATTATCATAATTTAAATAATCATTTTTAAAATAAAAAAAAAGGCCAGAAAAACTGCTTTTCTGATGACATGAGTCATTCTCTCACAGATGCTTAATGTGAAATGTTAAATATTCCACTTAACAATGCATTATGCATTTTAAGAACTCATTGAATCAGTTACATCTGCCTCTACAAACTATATGTAGGAAAAGCTTTAATGCCTTTAAATCCCCAAACTTGTATTAATTAAAGCAGCATTTCTAAGTACTACTTTAGCATTTTTAACTAAACTGTCATTGGAGAATGACTTTTCTAAAAAAATCATTTCAAATCAGGATATATTTTTAATACAAAAAATTAAGTAATAATATAATTTGATTTTTGAATCAATATATCAAAATTTGAATAAACTCTTTTGAATGGTTTAAAACCATTTATAACATTTTGCTAGACTTTTTATAATCACACATTACTCACTATGTCAATATATATATACTGTATATATATATCACTATATGCATACATAATATAGCATGTAATATAGCAGATTAACATTGTATTAATTTTATACCTTCATATATTTAATATATATTTAAATTACAATTATGCATTTATGGCATAAAATTTATAAACTTATATAGCCTATATTTTATTATTGTGGATGTATATATATGTTTCTAGATAAAAAACGCAAAATAAGAATTAGGAGATTAACGTTGTATTAATTTTATACTTTCATATATATAAATATAAAATTTAATACAATCTGCTAAATATTATTTCACGTTTTTATCTAGAAACACGTATACATCCTACATAATAAAAAGTAGGCCATATAAGTTAATAAATTTTATGCGATACGTGCGTAATTGTAATTTAAACACTTTTATATCGGCATATAAAAGCGAGGATTTGTTTTATTTTCGTCTTTCGCACACTATGCAATTCATCTTCCATGAGAAAATAGGTCACAGTATCAATAAAATTTCATCGATTTTTCTTTATTTTTAAATATAAAATAAAAATTCCATTCTTCTTCACTTAAAATACCGAAATCAACAGTTGTATTTTATTGTTTCTGCAACATCGCTTTCTTTTTTTATTTGTTTTGAACAAGAAAAGCTCATCATTAGAACGACGTTCGATGATTGCTAACTTGGAATCAATGTTGTGGCACAGTGTGACGTTACGGACTTTTTCCCTCCTTCCAGGTTTCGACCATCTCATTTTTATAACGCGCGCCGATGGAAATGCGCAGAACGCCGCGAAATCCGAATTCTCTCGTAAATCGGAACGATCAACGAAACAATTTGTAATAATTATGAATTGACAAGTAGGCATAAGGAAAAAAAAAAGAAGATAAATAAACAAAGATTTCATCGGAGACGAAGAAACCGGCGATAAATATGACACGAGAACGCGAGGAAGGGAGCCTGCCACGGAAAAACCGTAGTCAGGATAGTTGTATTATCCGTCGCTAGATGTCGCTAAGATAACCAAATTAAAATTCTTGACATTTTTGAAATAAAATGATCGGAATGAATAAAAGACGGGATAAAAGACGGACTTACTTTGTATATATACGAAAGATGGAACGCGACGGTCGTAGTTGGGAGCACGTGGCGAGTCAGCCGTCACTTTCTCTAGACGATAACATCTCTGGAGCGAAAAGTAAAGCGTGAAGAAAACGGCGAATCGGCAGAGCGCGTGCACTTAAGAGGACGACGCATTTTCGACAGGGTCGACGAAAAGCGTCCCGCCACTCGGCCCGTAGATGGTCATCCTCCCCGGAATGCCGTCAAGTACCCATACATACTTCTCGTGCCTTTCGACCCTTCGCTTCATACGTTGGTCCGTCGCGGGTCTCGGATTCCTCCGATCCTTCCTCTCGCCTTCCCCACCGATTCCTTCTTCTCTCGCTTTACTCGATCGCAATTCCGCTTTTTAGGCGATCTCGTCCGCGCGCGTATATAAACGTTTAATAACTTTCGACGAATCGAAAAATTTACAAACTTTTCTTTCCTTACCTGGACGCGAGATGGCGGTAACCTCGCTTGATACTAGGTCTTGGTTTCGAAGACACCTGGTGGATTTTTACTTCTTTTTCTTTTATTTTCGTCTCTAGTGCAGTGGAGAGGGGGAGCGAGCTGAGAATTTTTCTCCGACGCCCGGAGAAAACTTACGAGTTATCACTACAAAATTAATGTTATTTTTATTAACTGAAAACAACATCTTTAAGTCTGCTTCTTATTAATTAATAAACTTTCTACGTATCTCATTTGTTCAAAAATTGGCTAAAGGGACCGTCCATAAATTACGTCTACATTTTTCTTGAAATTTTTACTTCTCCTCCCCCATTGTCTCAGTTTGTCCAAGTTTCCGTAACCCCCTCTCCTCTTCGGACGTCCAACAAAACTCAATCCCCCAAAATCTTTACCACTTTATGAATAACTAGCAGACCCCGCCACGCATTGTTGCGGTTCAAAATTTATCTATTATAAATGTATAACACTTCCTCGTGGGGAGTAATTTTTCGAAAAATCCCTTCTTGGTGTACATTCTCTTGACGTACCCTATTAAAAAGCAATCAAAAACGCAAAAAACCGCATCTAAAATAGTATAAACAGAAGCAGAGTTCTTTACGGTAAGCCTTAATCCTGTCCATCTCCCTCCAGTGGGGGAAATTTCGGCATGTATATTATATAAAAACACGTGCGTATTCGAATGCAGCGTTGTGTCAAAATTTCAAAGGAATCGGTAGGAACAAACGAACATTACATTTTTATTTATATAGATAGATAGAAGATGATCTGCTTTAGTTCATCTTCACAGAAAAGCAAACTTAGGTCGTCGTACTCGTAGCGCCATCTGTTGGACATAAAAGTCTTAACCCTAGATGATATAATTTAATTTATATGAATGTTTAACGGAATAATATACAGCCTATGCCCACCCTGAAGATCCATTCTAAATATTGGTGAAAGGATTTTTGAAATCGGATGAGTAGTTTCGGAGATTACCCGCTACATCCAAACTTACAAATATTACCTCTTTATAATATTAGTACAGTATAGATAAAATGTATAAACTAAAAAATTTAATGAAATAAAACGGACGCTGTAGCGTAGCGTGGGTGTCAGCCACCCGGGGCGGAGGAAAATTTCGCCCCCCCGTTATTTAGGTATCTCAATGTAAAGAACTAAAATTCAGTTTTGTCACAGAAGAAGCAATGAAAAATTCCGTGGTAGTGCAGCGACCTGTTCAAATTAGCTCCATTGGATATTGGTGTATATGTGAATACGAATGAATCGTACTAGCAAAAAAAAAAAAATAATAAAAATAAAAAACAGGTCTCGCAGGATATCCTCGGATGAAATTACTAGTTCACCCGGACGGTGAGCCGATTCCCGGACTGTCCGGACGATAGCACTATCGTAGGCGCGACGCAAATATAGATTAGAATGGTTCAAATTTTTACAAGATATTATTATTAATTATTGTGAAATTTTGCCGCCCCCTAAAAAGTGCCGCCCGGGGCGGGCCGCCCCACTACGCTAGGCTACTGAACGGACATCCATTGAAGTTCAATTTCTATACCATGCTTTTTAAACCAGGCCATTGTATATTTTAATTATAAAAATTTACGTAGGTCTATTCTTTAAGCATACATTTATATATATATATATATACTCAGATACCGAAAACGATATTATTTATTTAAAAACGGGAAAATAATTTTATCAAAATTAATTTCTATTAAATTATTTCTATTAAATTTATTTCTATTTAATTTCTAAAATTAAAAAAACTATGCAGAATGTATGTTTTCGTAAATATTGCGTTTATGGAAAAATTATTGGGCTGCAATTTAAAAAAATTGTAAACTTATAAATTCTCTCTGTAGTCCCGTATCTATCTGTCCTTCCTTAATCTCAAGAATGAAGTTAGATATATGAAAGTCAAGACCGATGTCAAAAGCTTAGGGGAGGAGGCCCAGATTAACTGTATTCTATACAAACTTTCGGTTTAAAACGTAAGTATGTTACCTCCGATTCACGGAGCGGAGTTAGATATATGACCGACACGACTTTATTGCTAACAGGAAAAGTATGATGTACAGGGGCAAGATCATCACTAAAAGAATTGAGAAAATTATGACGAAAAGTTGCAGCCCGGCATTATGACGGTCACAATAAATAATCGCTCGTTAGAATTTGTTTGTTTTATTTGATTACGTGAGTGATCTGCCAAGGATGATGCATCCCGGAAGTTTCTTTCAAATCGGCTACTGGTTGGAAATATATCAAGGTCTTTACTATTATTATTGTAATAAGAGGAGATTTAGAATGTCTTATACTATAGCTTCCTAATCAAAGTGACACTAATTAAATTTTCATAATCCGATAAGCATGGAGCAATGTCGTTTTTTCTAACACTTCTTACAGTGTTTCGATTATACAAACTAAATTAATGCCATTTTCTGAAATAAAATTTTATTTTTTAAAAAGAATTTAAACGGTACTTAATTGTAAAACGTAGGAGAAAACGTGCTAAATGGCTTCACATTAATTTTCGCAGTTTGTGTCGGTGATATAGAAAATAAAAACTTATATTTTTTATGAAAATTTATTTCAATAATTTCATATTTTTTAGTATAAAACATTTGCTAGATTTCACGACGTCAACAATGTAATTTTCGCAATTGTTGAGAGGTTCTTTGTTGAAGTGATTTCAAGGCGATTTGTGCAATTCGTTAGAAAATGATTAAGATTTTCATTGTTTTTACGATTATTTTCGTATTACTTCCAAGTGAAAGTAATACAAAAGGAATATTTTGGACTAAACGTGACAACATTCATCTAGCGGACGAGTCAAAAGATGGAAAAATTCCGATTCGATCCGAGCAACTGAAAGAAAACGGAAACTCCAATGAAATGGATCAAGTTTTCTTACCAAAACAAATTCTAAAGATCGAACCAGATAAGAAAAAATCAGACATTTTAATTTCCTTAAGAAAGAATAAATTATTTCCTCAATTGTATGCCCCATACGAGAACAAATGGCATATCTTCAAGAAAGATAATTCTATAAGAAGAGATAGAAATAAAATCAGAAATCAAAAGCACGTCATTGGAGGTTCTAGTGTAGAAAACAACACTAGTACCACAATAAACAATAACGTCAATTCGGAAAGTAGTAGACCGGAAGAATATTCACTACTAAATGCCTGGGACAACACTAATTTTAATATATTATTGTACGTTTTTGTAAGTCAGGCGGTAATTTTAACAACATGCGCCATCTTCTACATCACAAGAAAGTTGATTAGATTCTGCAAACATCGAGTAGAGAAATGGATGTACGATGTTGTAATGGCACACATTAACCGAGAAAAGATGAACAGATTAGAATTTACAACTGGAACTGACACAAAACAACCTTTTCAGATGATAGAACCGAAACTTCCTACTTTCGATAAGAAGAAGTTTCATAAATACACGCAAACAGAACATATTTGGAACTGTTTTACCGACGTGAGTCCTCATTTGAACGAAGAAGAGGAAGAGTTGGAATGTGAAATGCAGCCACTGCTACCAATTTCGAATGAAGAATTGAAATCGGGCTTGAAACAACCAAAACGTTTCTTTTCCTTCATAAAAAGAAACAAGAACAAAAATAAAAAAGTCCGATCAAACCCTGACCCTAATTTTCATTACTATGATAAGAATTTGGACAAGTCAAAAGAAAATGTGAATTTTACGTCGATTCGAGCAATTCCTGAAGAAAAAATGTCATTGCTGAAAGAGCTTTATGACGTTTTCATCAAAATAAACAGAGAAGGCATTTTCCAGGAGCATCCTTTGAGTAACCGAAATTTTGACAAAGAAATAGACAAAATTTCAAATACATCTGGACCTGAAACACTTCGAGGTGTTCCTTCTCAGACGTGTTTATTTGAAGAGGATGACCAAACAAATGATCTACTGACAGAATCATTGTCAGAAGAATGGGAGTTATCTCCAGTCTAATGCAAAAAGATTTTTTTTTCTGCTGAATTATAAATACAGTAATTCATTTGTTTTACTTACTCCTGTATTATTTTTCTTTTAAAAATCACTATCCGAAGTTCATACGAATTTCTGCTTCATTTTCTTTTTTGTTAATTGGATACGCAAAATTAATATATGTGTAATTTTATGTACTAAATAAATATGCTTATTAAAAGAATTATTTACTGCAAAGGAATTTCAAGCCGATAATTGAGCCGTTTATTTTGAAAATGGCCTAAATTCATTTATCTTAAAATCGAAATATTTAAGGGTTTGCGTTTTAATTAATTTAAAAATGTTGGTAACTGATAGCATGGTAGTATGCTGTGTTTCTAAAAGTGTTTAATTTATTTAACCAATCAGTATGATAAACATTATTTAAAAAATAACATGTTTTTATTGGCCATAAATAGACTTAAGTCAGTTTCAAAATCATGAAATACGCTTTTTCAAAAATTAAAAAAAAAATTAAGACCCCTGAAAAAGACATATTATCCTTAAAATAATTAAAACAATAAAGTATATTATTAATATGTTAGTTATAAATAGAAAATATTCAATTTTTATTCACTTTTAAGGAATATTACACTGATATTATATATCGTAATTTATAATTTATTCATCTTTGCCTGTTTGGGAAAGATTTAAGGTAATCACAGCGTGCAGATGGTATATAGTAGCAGATGGTAATAAGTCAGTCTTATCTTTGTATTTGGGTGTTGAAATTGGTCTTACATTTTTGTACAGTGGTGTCAATTCAATATTATTGAAGTTTCTCGGTCTCCCACCAAAGCAGTAGAAAATCCAGATTTTTAAATTTTGTATCCTCATTAATTGATGTTTCATAGAACATTTTATATGGTTCAGTTTTCAAAAAACGCATCCAACGTATTTTTAACCAACTTACCATTTTTCTATTTGTATTCTTTAACCTTTAAAACCAGTCTCCTCTAGAGGTTTAGTTGAAATGAAATCCTTTTGTTTCCTTATATTCAGAATAAAATTTTTACTTTGTCGAAACTTTTTTATGACTTCGTAATAATTCTGGAGACAAACAAACAAATTATTTTTTCTTAATGCCATTTCTACAACTTCGAAATCTCTATCACTCGGTGGAAATGAATGCCCTGATAACAGAAACTTATGATCAATATCTACTTTATGTTTGGCAGATTGAACAAACTGTTTAATAAATAGTTAATGGTAAAATAAGTAAATAAATTTGCATTTTACATATATATGACAATATAATTAGGAAAACCATAGCTCATCCTCTGATATATTTAAATAGCCAGAGAAATTTAATGCAGATAAAGACAAACTATTTTTTAAATAATTTATTAACTTTAATACTAAATAAAGTATGTTATACAATTTTACTTGATTTAGTATAGTGAGAAATAGTATTAGGAATGAAATAGCTTTGTATTTTTTACACGAGAAATTACACTCACATTGGCTCTACATATTTTGGTAATTTATATAATATTCTGCACTATCAAAAGTGGAATATGAATGAAGATTTATTGATGGCCTACTACACCTGTCCTTTGTTTATATAGATGTAAAATATCACTAGCATGTCTTTCTTTTAGCCTCCATGTCATCACTAATCACTATCACTGTTAATATCTAACAATTCTGTCTGAACTCTTGCTATCCTACATTTAACTATTTTATTTGTCGACCTCTAACTCATTATCCTTTAATCATATCTAAGTTATTATGTGCCTGTAAATATGTTGAATATGTTGTCTAAATAGTTGAAATTTTCTCTTTTTCTTTTAACAGTCTATATAGTTGAAATCCAAGTACTAAATTTACTGACTTTTAATCCCCATCTCTAACGTGTTCCTAACTTTTATTGGCTGAACTTTAATTTCTCTCTATCTCATTAAATTAATAAACACAATATAAATTGTGAATAACATATATCATAGCTCTTTTCTCACTGCAAACTACAATAATTTATCTAATATTAATAAATAAATAAAAGGATATGGGCTTAACCTTGATGAACTCCAAAGCCATCCTAAATCTCTTTTTTTGTAACACTTTAAATGTATCTTGTCTTAACATATAGTTTAACATTTCTATACATTTCCATAATTAAATGTATATAATTCTCATCATTTCCTTTTCTTCCTGATTCAGAGAGTTCTCAGGAATCCCGAAGACATCCAATGTTACTAATATATATACAGGCTTAACTTTAAATTTTTTGACTACGTTTTCTTTTCCTCGACGAAAACTCCCAAAAATATTTAATCGTGAACACAAATTGTAAGCAAAAAAACAAACAGTCGAATTAATTTAAAGTCTAAAATCGTGAAAATGACAGTTAATAGAAATATAAATATTAACGACATTTACAAATAAATAATGTTCAAAACCGAATTAAAACAGTATTTATAAGCAGTCCTTTAAAAAAGACACGAGCAATATCTGAGTTAAAAACGAGAATATTTCATATATTAAAAAATTTTGAATGTTTACATTCGACTCTTCCTATGCTCGACCCAAACTTACGCCGTGAAGCGATTGCCACTCTCGAAATGGCAGAAATATTTATTATTCCAGTTTTGTAGCATTGGAGCTATTGGCAGCGCAAGGATCAGTATATCTATCGACTCTAGTATTACCGAATTTAAAACATAGTTTGACCACGGCTATTTATAGATCATGGTTGGGCCTGGTTTCTCATTGCCAGCTGCGCTTTCCATTGCAGTACTTGATGATCGTAAAAGGCTTGTTAATACCCATAGAGTGGAAAGAGTCAAGAAAAAATCATAAATGCATAAAATAATTCAATTTACAATTTATTTCGTGAAAAAAACAGTTAACTTATATAAGATTGTGAATTGTTAAAATAATTTTGAATACTTTAAAAAATTAATTCAAATTTTTAATAATTCCGACAGCATCAAACAAAGAAGATTCTTCACATTTTCTTTTTTGCCAAGGAAAAGTTCACTATTTTAGCAAATTTCTCTAAAACATTGGGATTGATAGCACCGTCGGGAAAGATATTACCGAGTCGAGGATCGCAGACTCCATTAAAAGTATTTTTGAACGTGGCATCCTTGTGCAAATCTTTCAATATGGAGCATTCCCTAAACAATATTTGTAGAAATTTTATGTCATTGCCATTCTTCGATGGTTTCTTAAGTATCTGAGTTGCGTCAAATACGAACAACGATGCCATGTCGTCGAGATCATTCATATTAATCAACTCGTCTAAAAACTCTTGTAATTTGATGTTGATAATTTCTTTCAATTGTCTCAATCCTTGTATCCAATCTTCGTCTAAGATTAAAAATCCTTTCTCTCTGACTATTTCTTTCCAAGCGTTCATTAATTGATTGATGTATTTCGATTTCTCTAACGCGTTGAAATCTCCAATCAAATCTTTCATCCCTTGCGTATCAATTATCCTAGGATCGTCGGAAGTGGCGTATTTTCTGAAAAATCGCAAGCATTTTTCTTCAAATGTAATTCGGGAATTTTCCCTTTCGCCCTTGACAATTTTGCTTGTGAGAAATCGTAAAATTCTAAGATTTTCAGAAAACTTGTCCATTCTTAATTTTATTAATTATTCTTACGATTCTTTTGTTGAATGGATTTATTACGAATTATCTAAATTAATTGTTAAAAATCGTAAAAATAAATTAATTTTTTAAAAATTTTAATCAAAATTCTTAAGAGTACAGGAAATATTAAGACATTTAATTAATTCTGTAAGACTCGGGATCCAATATTGTCTAATTTAAAGTCATCCGAATTATTCGAAAATTAATTGAAAGATCTCTTTTATTTAATTTATAACAAGAGTTTTCATTTTTAACTTTTTCCTACTTGTGAGCACCCTTTTTAATCATAGCCATTGCTGGTTTTGCCAGGCCCATAATGAGGGCCCGTTCTGGATACAACTATCTTTTAAGTGTTTACAACAGGGCTGTGGAGTCGGACTCCGACTCCCTTTTACTTACCAACTTGTTATGTATATGAAACGGAGTCGGAGTCGGATGGTAAGTGGAGTCGGTAGATTTTTACGAGACTCCACAGCCCTGGCTTACAAAGTACATTAAAATCTTTTTATAAATTTCAAAATAAAATATTTTCTAGTAACCTTTGATTTAATTTTAATTGAAAGTTCATAATTCAAAAAATATCGTTAAAGTTAAATTTTTATAACTAGAACAGTGTATCTTAACATGTTTAAATAGAAAGCTTTTCGTGTACGATCATATTACTTCAGTGGCTCGCGATCTACCGGTTTGAAAACATCGGCAACAATGCTTTAAAATAAAACCAGTTCAGTACTTATTAATTAAGGCTTTAAGCTATAACGTAACAGGCCCTTCCCCTCCAAAAACCGACACGCGATAAAATTTGGGGTCCTATGCGAGTAACCAGCAATCTTTTCTAAATGCGGGCCTCAAAAAAACTTCGTAGGCTTCCAGCAGGCCTCATATATTCTTTCTTATGGGAATGCAGGCTTTAAAAGCCTACGGAATACTAAAACATATCCTGGCGCGTTCCTGTTTCATAGAAAAGATTGCTAGTCCAAAATAAAATATAGAAGTATGAATTGATTTAATCTATTTTAGAGGATGGCGGGATGGCCGGAGCGGTCAAGGTAGCAGCCTACCGATCTGGGATCGAATCCAAACGGGTCGAAAAAACTCCAGGAAATTTTCGTGGGGTGATTCGACCGGATATGTTGGTCCCATCCCTCACCACCCGGCCGCCCCTGCAATAAGTTTGCTAAAAGTGGCCCTCGGGATACCCAGGGCGGAAATGTTTAAAAAACAGCCCAGAATTAAAGGGTAATATTTTCATTGAGCGTATTATATGTATGTCATAATCATTCCTTAAAACAGTAAGAAGTCCTTCGGATCTCCATGTTTTTTTACGTTCCCGGCACCGCTTCACTCTATCATATGGTGTTTTAGGGTATCACTGGTTTGCTCTTGAGAAGCCCTTTCTGACCGTATACGAATTCAATATTTTGATTTGGCTTTTCAACGAGTATAGGCCGACATTATATTAAGTTTTCTTAATTTTTAACTTTAACACCATATATATTCACCATAACTATTCCACATATGTTTTGTGTACGCAATCAATAAATATTGACGAGAGCTGTAAATTGAAACTGAAACGAGCGTCGTAGCTTCTCAGAGTCAAAATGTATACGAAACGGAAAGTATGTGACGCGGCGAAACGACCTCGAAATGGCGGCGCTTTCCCCTCCGCCGCTCGCGATGCGTCACAGTCCCCACTCAACATAATGAATTCTTTAAGGACGCTTACTTAGCATACACTACATATTTATTTTTTTGGAAACTTCCTTCGTCCTATCGTTAAAAAAATGAATGAATGTAAACCAGTGATTCTCAACCACTGTGCCGCGGCATTTTAATGTGGCGCGAGACTTTTGAAATGTGCCGAATATCCATACATAAGCGACGTCAGACAAGTAGTTTAATCGGTTTTACCTTCCTAGAGCGCGTTTAGAAATTGTAACTGGTGTTACCGGTAACTGCCGGTAGTTACTAAGACGTTTAGAAAATGTGACGTAAATAACCAACTGCGTTTAAAAATCACTGTTATGATGTCACCAGTTGTCCTGTGGTACTTACCGAAATAATCGCGTGTTCCGCCAAATTTTTAAATTATTAAAAGTGTACCGTGACGAAAAAAAGGTTGAGAATCACTGACGCAAACCTAAATAGGGCATAAACTCTAGTACAGGACTATATTTTTCTACTTTATAAATAAGATGGCATAGGCCTACAGGATAAATAAATAAAGTCTAGGAAATATGTAGTCGTATTTATTCAAACAACGCTTTGTGTTGTTTGAATAAATGACGCTTTGTGTTGCAACGCCTACCGCTCAACTTTTTGGCATATTCATCGGAACTTCAAATGAAGTTACTGTCTTTGCTTTTCTCACTTGCTCAGTATAAATTTTTTTTTCAATTTTCACTACTGTACTATAATTTAAATTAAACTTTAAAGAATCGAACACGAAAATAACAAAAACACAAAATAAAGGCTACCTGCCATGAAAGTTTACATCACTATCTCTACGTTATCAGGCCGGATGGCCGAACGGTCAAGGTGGCAGCCCACCGCCCTGGGGACCCGGGATCAAATCCGGACGGGTCAAGGATTACCAGGAACCTCTCGGGATTCGGATATGTCGGGCCCCGTCCCTCACCGCCCGGCCTCCCCATTGTGGGCCTTGCCGAACCCACAATGGGCCTGCTATAAGAGGTCCTCTTAGTGCCCATAGGACGGAAAGAGTTTAAAAAAACCCCTACATTATCAGCGGCCGGATGCCCGAGCGATCACGATGACAGCCTACCGCTCTAGATAAGCCCGTGATCAAATCCGGATGAATCGAAAAAATTCCCAGGAATTTTTTGGATGGACCATTCAAATATGTCGGGCATACATACCCATAATGGGTCTGATAACAGAGGCCCTCTTAGTGCCTACAGGGCGGAAAGAGTTAAAAAAAAAGCACTTGAGGCACCCGGTCCAATTTTGTTATAAGTATTGATATTATATGGATACAGACATAGAACGAAAATTTTAGTATAGTAATGAGCAGTGAAACGAAACTCTTAAGAATCCACTATCGGCCTGGAAAAACCTTACTGCCTATTCTGATGTAATCCTACGGTATATTATAAAATATGCAAAATTTAAATTAAAAATTTTATAGTTTCCTTTTTCACTATTTATAAATAATAGGAAGAAATATAATGCACTTTATTTTTTCAATTCATTTACTGTATTTATTACTTGTATACATTAAAAACAGTTATTTTTACAGATGGCGTTGTATATCCTCATGGCGGCTGCTTCGAAACTCATTTAAGAAAATCTTAATAACAATTTCAATTATCAACCAGGTAAAGCAATTTCTGCTATTGACATGTTTTGTGCCAAATAATTTATTGCTTGATGCAAATTATAGAATTCATTTTTATATTAAAAAATAATAATAATAAAATCTCTTAAATGTCAATTGTTGAATGTGATCATTTCGATACTAGTAAATACTATCTCACGTTCTAAATAATGTATCGAAGAGTCAGTGTCTATAAACTGTTATCCTGATTAGTTGGTTACAATACTTACTATGCAAAATTATCAAATTGAATACAAATATTAAGTTTTTTATCTACAGTATACACAAGTTAAAGACTTTATAAACATTTTTTTATTTGAACCCATATTGTATCGATATTCGACTATTGTATGAATATCAATACAATATTCATTCTCTCTTCATATATTTTCTAACATCTGCAGTGTGGTACATTTGACTCCTTCTATAATCTGCTTTTGTAATGTCTTCATATCTGGAGTGGCTGTCGTCTACCCCAAATCTTTAACGTATCTCTAAAAAAAGAAATCCGGTATGGTTGTGCATACTTGCCAACCTTTAGAATGGGGAATAGCTGGGACATTGGTAAAAAAATGCTGATTTTTGAATAAAAACACTGCTGGCATAAAAAGTGAAAAAAATCCTTATTAACATTACTGATTTGCACATTACTGATATTAAATACCTTTAATAAACAAAATTTAATGTTATCTATGCAGATGATATCTTATAAAGCTATTGTCATAAACATTGTGAAGATTATGCAATAGCTTTATACTCTTGAACATCACAGTTTAAGGAAAGGGCAGATACTTTATAAGACATATCATAAATCTATTTATGCAATTATTAAGGACGATAATTTTTCTGGTTATTTATTTTCTTTTTCTTACCATATTGAATATCTTTTCCTTTGCTATTCAGCAATGCTCTGTGGTAAAACTGTCATCAACTTACTATTTTACAAAGATTACGAAACTTTGTAAAATCTCTCAAATCTCAAAGAACCATCTAGTTTTTTTTCTTTAGAAAGTTCATACTGTATGGCCTGTATATTCTTAAGTGATGAATTAGATGTTTTTTCATTTTGGGCAGAGAAGCTAGTGCTGCTCGAAAATTTGGTATAATTGTAAAAGTAACTTGTTTCATTCTGCTGATGAGTCAACTATAATTGAGTTAACTGCCAACATGATTATACTAATGTTGGCAGACTTGAAGATTCAGTTTATCTCATTTGCCATTTAAAATTATCATATTTGAGCTAAAATTTTCATACATATACCAACATACATATATAAAAATATCACTTTCGGTTCTTTCCCAATTGAAGGAATCTGAGAACGTTGTTCTTGTTTGCTTCAGTTGTTCGTAATGAAATACATAGTGTCTTTGATGTATATATTGATGTTAAACTTGTTAAATAAAATGTTTATGTAATAATATCAAATTCTTTCAAAATGCTGACAAAAGGGAAAAGCAGTCTGTCCACTGATGGAGCATACAAAATGCTGCTAGAAAGTGCCAAATGCTGATGGTTGAAAACTATAGTTATATCTGGTGACATTGGAGACCATAAATTGGCCCATTCCTGTCTATTTAATGGTTTGGAAAAGCCTCATTCAAAGTGTCATAAAGAACTTAAGTCTAATGAACAGATTTTTCTATCCAGTTGAAAGAATACAGTAGACTGCCTTTGTTTCATTTGGGATTTAGCATGATTAATCAGCATGACTAGAAATATGTTTGCATCAATCACATTTTTGTGGAAGAAGAAATATCCAATAATGTGATCATGTAATAAGATGTTTATGGGACTGTCACAAATATGCTATCTTACTAGATGGGGATTTTCTGATTTCCAAATATGTACATTGTGTCTATCGACTGCATCACTAGGGGACTGTCTGCAAATTTACAGAGAAAACCCAAGCTTGTACCAACTGTTTCACTTGAGACACTCGAGCTTTGTTTAATTTTTAGACAGTTTTGGACAATGTATTGATTAAATGGATTAAGGCGCATAATATCTTGCATTTTTAAAAGAGAAAGGATGTGTGGAGGCCATATGTACTTGATAATCTTATTCAGTTTACTTTTTAAAAAAAGAGAGATTTCTGTTTTTTTTCTTTACTTTTTTATTTTTTTCTGACTTATCAAGGCCTTTGATTTGGTATCAATTAATATTCTTAATTGAGAAAACATCATGTCTTAAGTCATGTAAAATTTACCAATTTAATAGTAAAATTATTTACAAATATGATGAGAATGATGTATCAAGAGGGTAATTTTTTAGAGAATTTAAACATTCTTTTTGCCTTCCACAAGAGGCCAAAAGAACATTTCACACTTTACCCTTATTTCTTATGTGTGGTAAATGTCCCAATCATAGAAACTAGAAATCTAGTTTACAGAATTGGGACAAAGATTTTATAAATTTTATAAGTTAAACAATTACTCGATTTTCATATGCATGTAAACAAGCTTCATTTAAGATTTAGAAAACAAATTGTTTACAGATCAAAATTGTATGTTTTTTGTGATTGATTAGGGAATTCCTTGGTCAATTTAATTCTTTTGTAAAAATTTTGAATCTCAAAAGGAAAAAATATTACAAATTAATTTTGTTAATTTATTTAACAAAGTCTTATTTTATCATACTAAATTATTGCTAAAATCAATTCATCTCTATACTAATTTCATAAAATTCACGCATTTTTATTAATTTTAAAAAATTTACAATGTCTTCAAGTTTATTTATTGTTTAAAGGAAGATTTAAAATGTAATTTTGAATTATTATTTTCGTTTTCTATAACCCTGATGATAAGGTTAGCTCTATATGGTTTAATAAAAAATTGATTGATTCTGATCTATATAACTTTTATGTGGACCACTTTGTATGTATATACATTAATAATTACTTTAAAATGTAAAATAACATTTTTATTAATACTTAAAAAGTGTAACTACTAAATGTATTAAAATTTTATTTTTATTTTATATTTAGATAACAATAAGCAATTGGAATGGATTCTGGACTGACTATATATAATCCGGAGTCTGCTATTAATTTTAATATTGAAAATATTATGTCGCAAGATAATGAGGAAGCAGAAGCAGCAGAAGATGAAAGACAAAAGCAAAAAGAGGTATATGCAAAATTACTTTATATAGTTAAGATTTATATAACAAGTTTATTTATAAATAAATAAATTTTCATTTGCATAAGTTCATCTTCAAATGAAGAGTCAGGAAGAAAGAAATTTGTTTTTCCAATATACAGTAGGAGGATCTCATATTTTGAACAGTTCTAACTTCAAACATTTCAGAGTTTAAATGCAAAATTTGACAAAAATTTGCCTCGAACTGCACATGCAATGAAAAAATGTGCTTAAAGCATAAATTCAATGTTGTATGTCCAAGTTATTTCTTGCTCTTACTTTTACATTATTATTGTATGTGCGTTTTTTGCTTTATTTTTGGCGGGTTTGTGTATTTATACTGTATTGTGTGATGTTTGTTGATTTTTAACAATTTCTTCTTGCAGTTTTTCTTGGTTGACAGTTTTTGGGCATCCCTACATTTTATATCCTAAAGTTCAAAATTTAAACAGAACTTTTTAAATCAAGTTTGACATGTTAAACATTTATGAGCATCTTTTCCATACATATTATGGTACAATTTTTTTTACTATTTGTAAGGTGTTATATACTTCTCAAAAGTCATAAAGCAGGGGTGCACAACCTGCGGCCCGCGNGCGAGTAACCAGCAATCTTTTCTAAATGCGGGCCTAAAAAAAAACTTCGTAGGCTTCCAGCAGGCCTCATATATTCTTTCTTATGGGAATGCAGGCTTTAAAAGCCTACGGAATACTAAAACATATCCTGGCGCGTTCCTGTTTCATAGAAAGATTGCTGGTTCCAAAATAAAATATAGAATTATGAATTGATTTAACCTATTTTAGAGGATGGCGGGATGGCCGGAGCGGTCAAGGTAGCAGCCTACCGATCTGGGATCGAATCCGAACGGGTCGAAAAAACTCCAGGAAATTTTCGTGGGGTGATTTGACCGGATATGTTGGTTCCATCCCTCACCATCCGGCCGCCCCTGCAATAAGTTTGCTAAAAGAGGCCCTCGGGATACCCAGGGCGGAAATGTTTAAAAAACAGCCCAGAATTAACGGGTAATATTTTCATTGAGCGTATTATATGTATGTCATAATCATTCCTTAAAACAGTAAGAAGCCCTTCGGATCTCCATGTTTTTTTACGTTCCCGGCACCGCTTCACTCTATCATGTAGTGTTTTAGGGTATCACTGGTTTGCTGTTGAGAAGCCCTTTCTGACCGTATACGATTTCAATATTTTGATTTGGCTTTTCAACGAGTATAGGCCGACATTATACAGTATAGGCCGTTTTCTTAATTTTTAACTTTAACACCATATATACAGTATTCACCATAAATATTCCACATATGTTTTGTGTACGCAATCAATAAATATTGACGAGAGCTGTAAATTGAAACTGAAACGAGCGTCGTAGCTTCTCAGAGTCAAAATGTATACGAAACGGAAAGTATGTGACGCGGCGAAACGACCTCGAAATGGCGGCGCTCTCCCCTCCGCCGCTCGCGATGAGTCACAGTCTCCACTCAACATAATGAATTCTTTAAGGACGCTTACTTAGCATACACTACATATTTATTTTTTTGGAAACTTCCTTCGTCCTATCGTTAAAAAAATGAATGAATGTAAACCAGTGATTCTCAACCACTGTGCCGCGGCATTTTAATGTGGCGCGAGATTTTTGAAATGTGCCGAATATCCATACATAAGCGACGTCAGACAAGTAGTTTAATCGGTTTTACCTTCCTAGGGCGCGTTTAGAAATTGTAACTGGTGTTACCGGTAACTGCCGGTAGTTACTAAGACGTTTAGAAAATGTGACGTAAATAACCAACTGCGTTTAAAAATCACTGTTATGACGTCACCAGTTGTCCTGCGGTACTTACCGAAGTAATCGCGTGTTCCGCCAAATTTTTAAATTATTAAAAGTGTACCGTGACGAAAAAAAGATTGAGAATCACTGACACAAACCTAATAGGGCTATATTTTTTTACCTTAACTCTAGTACAGGCAGTGGTGATATTCAGCGGGTTCGCGCGGGTTCGTTGTTAACATTTTCAAAGTTTTCCGAACCCGTTGTTAAACACACGTAACATTTCTCAGTGATTTTGTTTCTTTTAAAAAATATATTAAAATATACGTATTATACTCTGTAACACTACTAAACTAGAGCCTTATACCCTGTTCGCCTGGTGCA
>NW_019384688.1:680073-702047 GCF_000671375.1 Centruroides sculpturatus
AATATTTATCAAAAAAATATAGTTCTGCCATAAACAATGTTAAATTTTAACTGACTTAATTTTGCGAACGCATCTTTATTTATGTGGTTCTTAAGGTCAGTTTTTGCGCTAATGTTGCTAATGAACCATTTGAGCGAAAAAAATTGTTAAGGAAAAATTTTCTGTTAGCGAACCCTTTGTTAAATATTTCGAATATCACCACTGAGTACAGGGCTATATTTTTCTACCTTATAAATAAGATGGCATAGGCCTACAGGATAAATAAATAAAGTCTAGGGAATATGTAGTCATATTTATTCAAACAACGGAAGGTTGAATGATGCTTTGTGTTGCAACGCCTACCGCTCAACTTTTTGGCATATTTATCGGAACTTCAAATAAAGTTACTGTCTTTACTCTTCTCACTTGATAAACTCCAAAGCCACCTTAAATCCTATATTTTTTTTGTCGCTTTAAATCTATCCTATCTTAACACATGGTTTAACATTTCTATACATTTCCATAAATAAATGTATAATTCTCATCATTTCCTTTTCTCTTTGATTCAGAGAGTTCTCGGGAATCCCGAAGACATCCCATATTAATAATGTATATACAAGTTTAATTATGAATTTTTTGACTACGTTTTCTTGCCCTTAACGAAAACTCCCAAAAATATTCAAAAATGAACACAAATTGTAAGAAAAAACAAAACAAACCGTCTGATCAATTTAAAGTCTAAAATTGTGAAAGTGACAGTTAATAGAAATGTAAATATTAACGACATTTACGAAAAATTAATGTTCAAAACCGAATTAAAATAATATTTATAAGTAGTCCTTTAAAAAAAAAACAAAAGTAATATCTGAGTTAAAAACGAGAAAATTTCATATATTAAAAGAATTTCGAATGTTTACGGCTGACTCTCTCTATGCTTCATCCGAACTTACGACTATACGCGATCGAAGCGATCGAAGTGGCAGAAATATTTATTAAACTACAGTACTGTAGTATAGAGTTATTGGCAAGGACCAGTATATCTGTCGACTCTGGTATAACGTAAGCCACGCCGAAAGCTATTGATTGTGGTTTTTTGCCGACAGAGGGCGAAAAAGAAACGCGCCTTCTGTCGGAGAAATCATCGAATTCGAAGGGTGAAGTGGTTTACGACGGAAGGAGAGCGCCGGAAGCAAGCGTCGTCGATCGTAGGGATCCGCAGCAACAGCGACAACAGCAGCATCGGGCCGCGTCATGTCGCCCACCGTGGCCGACGGCGGCGCCAACCAAAGGCCCCCGCCTAAGGTGAGTGGCCCGCTTTCGGGCGACGAAAAAGAATGTGGGAATAGATTCGGTCCGGCCGAATGACCAAGGCGTTGGCTGGAAGAGTGTCCTCGCTCCAGTTCTCGCGATGCACGAGAGAAGAGATCCTTCCGGACAGAAAAAGTTTCTCGCGGGAAACTCGTGGATGGGCGTTGACGGAGACATCCTCCGATCGTCGGTGGGGGGCGTCGACCCCGATGGCGGAGGATGAAAGCGGGCGGCGGTCGGCCGACCGGGAGAGACGCCCGCGGCCGGGACCTTCGACCGTCCGCGACGGGCGGACGGACACTTTCGCCTCGGCGCTTCGGACGAATTTCTTTTTGTAACTCGACGGAACGTCCTAAAGCCGCTGGAAATATTCTTTCATCGTCATTCGAGACGCTCGGCCGTCGCAACATCGTTTGTTCCCTTTGCCGGACACGAAAGAATATTTCTGTCGCGCGGACATTCCGTCATCGATCGTGACGGATCGATTGTCGGACGCGTCGGCCCAGCGAGACAGACCGGCGCCTAAAGATCAGTGTGCGAGGACAAATCAGCCAAACGACCGAAGCTAAGACGACTCAGTCCACTGATTACGTAGGGACGATGACGTTTAGGTCTGGCTGCGTCGAGGACGGAACGTCATTTTCTTCAGAGTCGATTCGATCGACGAAATATTTTTCTGATTAATAATAATTATTAATTGCGATTAATGAAACGATGGTTCTTCGTAAAACTATATCGGCGTATGTAATTTATCGTTCTCGTGCAGAGGCGTTGTCGAGGGCGCATCCGAGCTTTCGGCGTAAATATTCGATCGTTAAAACGAAATCGCGATTCTGACTTTAACTAAAATTACTTCAGGAAATCAAAGTTCCGAACCGGACGGAAACTCTGGTTTTCCCGTCGGACGTTCTATTGGCGGATATTTCTCATCCTTCCGACACGAACGTATCTACTCGTCGGCGCCGTCAAGCTATTTAATGAAGTTTCTTTTTTTTTTTTTTTTTTTATTCTCGCGGGAAGTAATAGAAGAGCGATTCTAAACTTTGTTTCTCGTAACGTAATGAAATTGGCCGTCGTTTCGACAGAGAAAAAGACAATAAAATACTTGTAAAAAAATTCAGTAATAATTTAGTTAATACATGAAGTGTTTTTTTAAAGTGAGATAAGTTGATAGACATTTCCAAAACAATCTTTTGGGTGCAACTCAAAACTTGTGGCGGTTATCATTGTTTTTGTTCAACGGTCATTCACTTTGCCTTAGTTTATGATAAATTTCAACAGAAGATATTTTTCCAAAGAAGAGATTAGGAAATAACTTAGTCAATGCCATAATTGATATTAACTGATTTGTAAGTTGTAAAATATGATTCAAAGATGCCAATAAGTGAATTACATCTAATACAGTTAATATGAACCTAATATCAAACATGAGTAAAAGATGTTAAAATTAGTATGCTTTTAGTTTACATACTCCAGAGAACTTATTAAGGAGTTAATTAATTTAATTAATATTGTGTCAAAGTTAGATTTAATCAGCTTTTGGTTTCTTCGTGTGCCAGCCACAACAGTATTGGGCATTTTTCTAATTTGAAGTGTGATGACACAATGTAACTAGATTGAAAGTTGCTGATTAGACATTGATGAAAATTTTTCTGTGTATAAAAAATGAAAACTTGCACTACTCTATCTCTTTGGTTTCAGCAATAATTTCAAAAAATAGTTTTTGTTTTTGTTCAGAGTTGGCATTTTATGTATTTGTTCTTATTCTTGATTGGCATTCACAGTATAAAGAATTTCCAATGCTATTTCTCTTCTCAGAAGGATTTATCCAGAAGAATTAATTCTTATATTTTCTTTTGTTTTATTGGAAGGTTTGTAAAAAGACTTAAAATCTTTGTCTGAGACTTATCAGGAATTTTTACTTGAAAAATTTATTTTATTTTATTTTGTTTCTAATTTTCTATGAGCCAAAAATATTTGTATAGATTGAGACTTTTCCATATATAGATGAAACTTTTTCAATTTTTATTTCATGTATCAGAAGATTCTCTCATCTGTATTTTTTCTATTTATTTTCTCAAGACATTTGAAAAGAAGTTGCTCAAATTTTCCTGCTTTTAAATCCAGTTTACATTATATAATAAGAGGTACTTGGCTAATTGTTGATGTCAAATTGTTTAAAAATTGTTCAAATGATGTGATTTTTCTGGACAGTTAAGATAATTTTCAGGTTTAATATTTGCAGTTATTTTTTCTTGGGTATAAGTCAACTGTTATAAGGTTTTGTTGTTAAGAGAGATTACTGAAAAAAAGGTATTTGTGATGATGTCCCTTAGTCCTAATAAATACTCTTTTGTTTATTATTTATTTGTTTCACTTAAATCAGTTAAAATGTCAGTCAATATATAAAGAATAGAAGTAAGTTGTCACATAATTTAAGATTTTAAGGTTCATTAGATGAAGTGGTGAAAAATGATACTTTTATTCATGATTTATTACAATTTCTATGTGGTGTACATCAAATGATAAAAATTGCATAATGCCAACTGATTTTATTTTATCCATGTCTTCTATTTTGTTATATAATGACCATATCAAAAATTAATTTGCTGATTATCATCTAAATTAGCTTCTTTTTGAAATTTCTTATTTTGAGTTTATAGACAGAAGATCCTGTCTTTGCCTCTTAAAACTTAAGCCAGGTGGTCTCATATTTGTTTAATTTTGAAGCATTATTAATTTTTGAATATATTTTTAAGAAATGAAAATTAAGCAATTTTGATAAAATCTTAAGTTTTAAAAAAGTGATATACACAATGTCAAATAACTTTAAGTTAATCGACACTACACATATGCAATAATCCCCAAGAAGAAAGTACAAGAAAGCAAACATTTTCATTCATGTTTAGCAGGCATTGTCAGGACAACTTTAGGTTTAAAAATAATTGCTATTACAAGTTTCTAAATAAATGTTCTGCAATCTTGATTTAAGAAACTTAATAGTTATTATTATATTCATAATAATTAACCCAATATCAGAATTAAAATGTTTTTGAAAAAGAGGACATTTAGGAAAATAATCTGTTATCAGCTAAGATGCTGATTCCTTGAAGAACTTGAGAAATTGGATGTCCTTGATTTGATGTCACTAGCTGTTACAAAAGCACAAAAAAATTTTGTTTTATATTTATGATTTTAGTTTCTTGTCATAGAACAGCACTTTCCACTTGAAATTTATGCCTGAAATTTTCTTCTTTACTTCTACAGGATCAAAATAGCAATATTTAAAACACAGAATTTTTTTTTCTTAATGCAAAAGATGTATTGTCTTGGAATCCTTTTGGTTCATTTTAAATAGTTGCATTAACAGTTAAATTTGATCAGATTAATTTGACCTTTGTTTATAACTGAAGAGTTTAACTCTTCACATTCCATTGTTAAATACTTCTATTTTATTGACTTAAGTGTATAATCCTAGGCTATTTACAAAATATGATGAAGATCTCTGCATGTTATGAATGTTGTTTAATGTAGAATATATGATCTTTCATAGAAATTTGTTTAGTTATTATTCTGCTGAAATTTTATCATCATATCATCTTTCTGTATATAATATATAAACTGTGGATGTGTAAATCTGGTCTCTATAGAATCTGTAGCACCAAGCCCTAGACTCCTTGTTATAGAATTTTAGAATCTCCAACTTCTGCCTATAAATAATGATTTAAAATATACTTTGATTATACAATCCTTGAACAAAAGTATAGAATATTTTGTAATTGTTATGTGAAAATTATTCTGATCCTGATATAATCAAATTCACAAAAATATTATTACTATAAACTTTTAACAATTGGCAAATGTAACAGATATATTAAAGTATTTACACACCAAATGTCATAAAGATATTTGCATAAATTACAAACTTACAGCATTAGGAATTAAAGACATACTGAGTGCAGTGTTAACAGCTTTTTATTTTTATTAGTGCTTTCATGCTTTCAGCAAACTTATGTTCATTATTGTCAGGCAAATGAAAAATTAAAAATAGAATACACTGTTCTAATATAAGTGGAACATGTTTAAAAATTAAAATTAAAAAACTTGTGAGCTTGCTACAAAGTTTGATTACACTAGATGTTATGACATCATGCAGCATGTGTGTGGATAGACCCATGTTAAATGTGTGATAGCAGATGTATATTACTATTTAATTGTTTATATAGGGCAATCCACATGCTGGGCAGGTCAAGTGCAGGTCAAGTTAAGTAGGGCAATCCACAAGCTGGGCAGGTTAAGTTGCATGGCTCCAAGGTTGTAAGCAGAGATTCCCATATAAATACAAGTTTCTGGTCATCTGAGTAGTGTTATTTGAGCTCATAATGAGATTGTAGTTCTCTTTAAACACCTTTTTTCGCAAGCTCTGTGATATCCTTTCCTTTCACCACATCATCCTGGTGCTTGGCTAGGCTGCTACAAGCATTTGTGTTGTGGCCCCAACATACCTTGTTCATTGCCGTTATGAGATTCTCCAATGGTACAGCATAGATTCATGGTTTTTCAAAAGTGGAGAATTTATTTTTATCATTGCAGATGGGTATGTGAAAATTTGGTAGGGGAGATAGGGGCAAGAGAAAGTTATGTTGCCTGAATGTATGGAAAGGGTTTGAGGTACAGTGATGGAAGTTGAACTACTGACATCTCCTCCTTATTGCATAATGTTGTGTTTGGAAATAGAGATTCCTTAATCATGTTATGCACATGCATGAACTTACCACATGAAAAATCAGCTGTGTGCACCAAATTGAAGGTGTTTAACTCAATATTAACAAGCACTTGCATTGATGGTAATAAGAACATTCTTCTAATAAGGGCAGCAATAGCAGCATCAACATATCGTGAAGGTTGGAAAGAGTATGCCAGGATGATATGACAACATCTACATGTTAGTATATTCATGGCAAAACTTTTATGAATTATAAGAAAAATAGTGTATTTGCTTACAGTTTGCCACAGATAGTGCAAAACCTCTGTTATGGCTTAAAGGTTCTACTGTAAGCATATTCTAATGAAAATGAGTGAGATACCCTAACAAATTTAAATAATTGTTACTTACTCTGTTTTTTTATTTTTTAATTTGATTTCTTTATTTTATTTCTTTTTGTCACATTTTATTTTTTTGTATCTGAACAGCACTGTGTTCCTGATTCAGCCGTCACTGAAAAATGTTCCTATTCCCAGGTACGATATATTCTGTATATACTGTGTTTTTTTTATAACAAATCATTTTAATTTGTGTTTGTCTAAGTTTATATTTGTTTAACTAGAGCATTTAATTTGTTGTTTTTATTTAAAACCTGTTTGTCACTATATTTATTATTGGGAATTTAATTTTTTGAATTAAGAGCTGCATGCAAAAACATAACAAAACTACACTGTTACCATACTTCTCTGATGTCACAATTTGCAGTGTCCACAACAAATTAGTTACTTTAAAGTCTATCCAATTGAAATATCACATTGAGGTTTTTGCAGTTATTTCGTTAACAGTTAATCTAATCATGACCAAAATTGGTATGCAAAGTAACAAGAAGGATCTGACAGATGTTGAGAAAGAAATTGAAACTTAATCTCCAGATGAAAAAGACACCAACATAAATTGCTGCTTTGATAAGTTCAACAAATGCAAGAGCAAAGTAACCAATAATCAGAAGTATGCCATTTTGTGACTTGCCATCAAAGGGAACAAGTCAGTTGAAAAATCAAGGAAGAACTTTCATTGTCTGTTTGTCAATCTACCATCCACAGTGTGTGCTAACTGCTGTAAAAATATACATTTGGTCAAAATTAGATCTGTTCCCCTGCTGAATTCAAAACTCATATGGAATTCCTTGATCATTTCTTTAATACTAATTATTGGCATAAAGTTAGCTTTTCCAATAAGAAATTCAATCTTGATGGTCCCTACTGCTACAAATACTGATGGGCTACTCAAAATAGGTTTTAATTAGCAAATCAATGATAGTTTGGAAGGCATTTAGCTACAGTGGGCTCATAAATCTAGTAGTCATTAAAGGTAAAAAAAACTCCAAATAGAACCTCAACTTTACTTGGAAAACTGATTGCAGGATCAAACTTTGTCTTTGACAAGACAATGTAACATTTTAAAGTCCACCAGAAACTTCTTTATGTACAAGAATATTCTTTGAGAATTGGCCATTTTGTTTGCCTGACTTGAACCCAGTTGAGGATCTAGGTGGTGATTTATGCCATAAACTTTATAGGTAAGCAATACACCACTGTTGCAGATTTGACAACTGCAATCCTTGATGGATGGGAGGAATTGAACATTACATGGTTACAAACCCCTCATGAATTCAGTGTCCAGTTGGTATTTGAAGTTGTAGCCAAAAAAATGGAGGTAAAACTAGCTTTCGAACTAGTTTAGTAACAAAAAAAGATAAATGGACAATTCCAATGCAGCCCATTTGTTACCTTTCTAATCTTCCATGAATTGATTTTGATCCCTTTTGTACTAAAACTCAGATACACTTCACATAAATTTAAACTAGGATAGGGACATTGCCAACTTTATCATATTATGATAGAATTGAGGCAGAGCCAGAAAGAAAGCTGTGATCCTTACACCTGCTGTAGACAGAAGAGGTGATCTTTATGCTTGCCACCACAGAGAGGTGATTTAATAGTCTATGCCAGGGGTTGGAATTAGCGGCTCGCGAGCCGCATGTGGCTCTTTGCATAGACGTTTGCAGCTCTTCGGAAATAAACTCCAATTTCATCTCACCTCATTTCACCGCAGCTTTATAACTTATGAGTTTATGAGATAGAGCCGCCGAACAAACTTCGACTTGTTCTCCGTCCGCACATGACCACACTCGCGTTGATCAATATGATTTGCATAAGAGTGGTAGCATTTGAAGCATATCTATATATATAACCTATTGAACGCGTGTCCATCCATCCGTGTAACATTATGCCGAAAACGGCCACTAGAGGCGCCTCTGTCGTGAGTCATATTTCGCACATTTAAATTAATATGCGGCTCTCTGGTACTTTTGTTATCCTGTTTTCATGACAATTTGGCTCTTCTCACTTGACAAACTGCCGACCCCTGGTCTATGCCAATTGCTTTGTCCTGTTTTGTTCATTTTTTGCACAAATTTTCCATTAGGTGTGCACAATGCTTCTTTTTATTTTTGCCCCCTAAATTTGGTTAAGTGTACTCAGTTGCATCATAGAGCATGGACATTGTCACTTTGACCCTACCATATCTGAAACAAAATCACGGACCACCAATTTTTATTACATTTTTGGATTCCTCATTGCAATTAATGGAAAATAGCAAAGCATCAAACTCGGCCCAACAAATTTTGAGAACAAACTTAAGCCACACAGATGTGCTAGCAACTTTGGGATAATGCATGATATTGCTTTGTCATTCAATTTCTGCAATGTCACTTTGTCACATGTACTCATGCTAGCAACATTATATTTCTATAAACAAAGTTATGGACACCCGTTTTTTATTATATCAGTTAACCAAAAAAATTTCTGGTTATATAAAGTTACTACTATGATCATTAATTACATACAGTCGACCCCCCCTATAAGATAGAGATACGTTCCATTCTCTAGGAATCCGCTTTCTTACGAATCCTTCCAATCACAACCCGACACGTATCAAGTTTACGGACTACGGCTGTTTGAAAGATTTTCTTCCATAAAATTAATCGATTCTAGACTAATCCGACTCAACATTTCCAAAATACGTATATATTTTTTGGGAATAATCCGTATAAACTACGCTATAAACAAAAAATTGTAGGATTACTTACCGAGTGTCACCATTCGACATNATTTAGTAATGTTTGTTGTTGTTATAAGGACATTAGCTGTAAAAATTAGTAAGTGTATTAGAACAAATGCATTTGACAGTGTGAACATCTGTGGACATTTTCAAATTTTAAAATTACAAGGAAAGTTATAATTATACAAATATTAATAAAGTAAAATTCAAGTGAATATACAGGAAATTATAAACCAAACAAAAACATCTGAGTTGTAAAGAACTTGGACCAAGTAAAATTATGACAATTTTGTTAATAGTCAAGTTTTTTTTTATGGTGAAGATACATTTTGCTTTGCTTTGAAGTGACAAGCTTAAGAAAACAGTATAGCTAAAACTCTTGTACCACTTCAAAAAGCCAAGCTTATTTTTACAAAAGAGTCAAATTTTTTTTCTTAGGAGCTTGTCTTCCAAGCTGTCATTTCTTACTCAGTGATTATTTTTTTTAAATATTTCAAATGTCTTTATTTGGATATCAAGTATTTTTTTTGGTTAATGATTGTTACTGCACCAAAACCTAAGATAATGTCTGTACGTTTCTGTTGGCATTTGACAACACTATAGCTGCCAACAAACACTTTTCAACAAAACAAAGAACTAGTACAAAAGGGGAGGTTAGGTTCCAAAAATTAAAAAACATGCTATTATATTTTCATAATTAAGATAAATATCTTTATTAAAATTTTCTTAAGAAGTGATACATATTAATATAAATTAAACAATGTTTTCTTCGTCATCACTAAGCACTATTAACCAAAGGCGTTTTCTTTTTGGCAAGATATCCTTATCCTCTGCGCATTTTTCTGCATTATCTTCAGATCCATGCTTTACCTTTTGCAAAAAATGTGTTATTTTAGATTTCTTGCTTTTAGTTAAAAGATCTTTATAAATTTCCTTTTATGGTGCTAAGCACTTATGAAGAACTAGCAGACCCCGCCATGCGTTGTTGTGGCTCAAAATGTATCTAGTATAACACTTTCCCCATGGGGGAAATATTGAAAAATCCCTTTTTAGTGTATATTCTGTTGACATACCCTATTAAAACACAATCAAAAACGCAAAAAACCACATCTAAAATAGTATAATAGAAGCAGAGTTCTTTACGGTAAGTCTTAATCCTAACCATCTCCCCCCAGTGGGAGGAATTTCGACATGTATATTATATAAAAACATGTGCATATTCGAATACAACGTAGTGTCAGAATTTCAAAGGAATCGATAGGAACAAACAAACATTACATTTTTATTTATATAGATAGATAGAAGAAGATCTGCTTTAGTTCATCCTCACAGAAAAGCATAATGCCTCACAGAAAAGCAAACTTAGGTCGTCGTACTCGTAGCGCCATCTTTGGACATAAAAGCCTTAACCTAGATGATATCTTATATGAATATTTACTGGAATAATATACAGACTATGTCCACCCTGAAGTTCCATTCTAAGTATTGGTGAAAGACTTTTTGAAATCTGATGAGTAGTTTCAGAGATTACCCCCTGCATCCAAACTTACAAACATTACCTCTTTATAATATTAGTATAGATAAATTTATAAACTTGTTTCTCATTGGGGAAAAGTTATTAATTGTGGTGATGTTTATTTTTCAGAATAAAATATCTATTTTATTTTTATGATGATTTAATTTTGTCTTAGAAAAATCACATGATCTTTCTTGGTTATATGATATTTTGGATTCCTCATTGCAATTAAAGTCATAATTGATTAATCAGATTTTGAGGAGGGAAACAATTTTGTAATCTACATAGAAGAGGCTCTGCTAACACTGCCTCAAATATAAATTTGTTTTGGTATTGTTAAAGTTTTTTACAAAGACATTAGTGTGATATTTTCAATTGGACAGTCTTTATATGCATAAAAATACAAAGTTAAACTGGTACTAGTAAATTTTGATGTCATTATCAAGTACTGTTCTGTTAAATTAATATTCCTCCCAGTATTCAGATATTTAAACTTTTGAGAAACATTTTCCAAGTAGAAAAAGGATTTCCAAGTTCAGTATACAGTAAATTCAATTTGCAAGAAAAGAAAGTTGCATACTCAAATTTTAATAATTTTATTTCCTCATTCATAATGAATTAGAAAGAAGAGCTGCATTGAAATATAAGAATTGGGAATAAATATCCTAACTCAAAAGAATTTCAATGTACTTTTAACAATAAAATTATTGCTTTTTACAATTTTTACTANCACATCAATAGCGGACATTTGAAATTTGCCGACTAGGACAGTCGGTTAACCGAGGGGTCGGTTGATAGGGGGTCGGATAATCGAGGCTCTACTGTATGTCATTGTTTCTACAATGATTTATTGAACTATTTAAGATCAGAGTAAAGTGTAATATTGTGTTAACTACAATATAAACTACATATAATTTTTATTGAGTGTAAATACACAGTTGCAAAATAAATGACTGTTTTCACATCTTTAGTTTTACAAACATTCTATGCATTTTAATGTCTTACAAGAAATTCTCATGTGAGTATGAAAAAATTAAGTTTTTTTAGTATTTAGTTCACATAAGATACAGTAATACCCCAAACTTATGCGATAGGTGGGACCGAGAGATAACCGCATTAGTCGAATTCGCGTAAGTCGGGGTATAATTTCGCAATTTGTGTAAAATCCAAGTCGGACGTATGTAAGCTAATAAATGTTCTCGTTAATCTTATCTTGTCTTTTGATTCATTCACTGTTACAAGAAATCACCACATAGAGTCTCTCGAGTCTCCGTAGATATAACAAACACAGAAATAAATAACACAAAATAAATTGTAGCTATGCGTTGATTCCGCGCTACACGTCCAAACATGTAAGCCGGACAATAGTGTGGGGGGGAGTGAGTAATCAAAAGTTGCGTGGCGCTCAAACAAAAGACGAATCGACGAGATTTGAAAATCGCGTAACTCCAAGTTTGCGTAAGTCGAGGTATTACTGTATATAAACTCGTTTGGTTTGGTGCCTGCATAAAATTTAAATTTGCATGCTAGCATTATCAGTACAGTCAAATCTTGTAAGAAGCCACTGTTTGTTCGATCATGAATTTGAAGGTTTAGTGAGATTGGTGGTCTATCAGAAAAAGTTTATAACATTGCATGGAGAAAAAATAAGTTTATTTCATGTATTACACAGTATACTGCAATAAATTAAGCATGTTATACTGAGAATATACATAAGGTATACTGAGAAAATGAAAAATGATTTAAAATTAAAATGTTGTCATACTTTTGCCATGTCTAATCACAAGGAACAGTTCCCTGCACAGATGACCTTTTATTACAGACTACAAAATTATGTGAAAACAGTTTAAAACGTCCTCTGGTGACAACCTGAAAAGTGAGTAATTAAATAAAAAAAATTACATGGTTCAATTAAAGTGGCTAACAGTATTTTACATATTTAAAACTCATGATTGAACATGGCAGAAGTATGAAGACATTTGTTTCTTCCGTGAGTTTTAAATATGTAAAATAGTTGTTTTAATTAAACAATGAAAAATTACTTTTTTTTTTTTTTTGGGGGTAATGTTATCATTTTCACTCAAATTATATAGCCTATGTGCATCGTATAACAGAGGGGGAAAAATGCATTGATTATATACTTTCCTTATGCTCAGATTGAATTGTCTACTGCATTACCATAAATATGTCATAAAAAGATACCTTGTGTGTAATGTCTTATCTTTAATTACTGGGGTTGAAGAAGTGGTCAATTAACATTTGTTGCTTCTTCAGAGCATGTTGTCCAGTGCAATGATATGGTACATTACACCACTGTTATTGGAATTTTTTCCAAAAACTTTGCATTTTCAACAACCCTTCTTTGGCTTCTTTTTTAGTGTGGGTTGTCTCATCTTTCCTGACATCATTTTATTCACAGTAAACCACCTTTGCAACCAAAAACCAGAAACAGACTGAGGTGACAAAATTATTGTGGGACTGATTGACAAATTTGTGAAAGGATTTGCAGAGTGCCATAAAAGTTTTTTAACATTTCAACATCAGATAGTGCCCTTAACTATCTCTTTCCAAATGTGTGACAATAAGACTTTTAATGAATGTTTCTCAATGGCTTTATAGATTCTCAGACATTATTGGATTAAAAGTAATTGATAAGAACCATCAGGGAAATTTAACAAGTTGTTATCAGACTGAAGTGATTTACATGTAGGTCAAACTTCATTTCCTGCACCTGTTGTGAATTATTGAAAACAAAAACAAAAGCAATATTAAAATGCATGTTTGTGCAGGCTTTGGCAGATTATGGAGGATTGATAGATGGCAAAGTGGTTTATCAGGAATTTCCTATTGCAAAAACACAGATCTGTTTGCCTAATTTTTTATGGTTGGTGAGGGTATCAGCTAAATTAGGTTTGACTAATTTATATCATTCATCAGCACTCCAACTTTTCTGATTTGGTAAAGGTTTGTATATTAGTAAAAAATAAAGCCTGAAGTATAGTCTACTTTTACTTGAAATTACTCTGAAATTTCTGCACAACATGCTCTTATGGATTGAGATTTTTTTAAGTTAATAGTTCAATATGAAATTTAAAAGAAAGTCTTGAATCAAAGACAACAAGATCCTGAACAGTATCAACTACATCTAAAATGTGGTTATTAATATAAAAAGTTCTGTAAAAATGAACTTTAACAAGGCTGTAAATCATAATTTACAAATTAATACTAGTAAAACTAAAATTAAGTTTCTTAAATGAAGCATTCAGTTTGTTAATATCACTTTGCAATAAGTTGTGACAAGTGCTAACAAGTATTGTGTTGTCAGCATAGATGTTTACAAAGGAAGAGGAAATTTGAGAAAAGGACTTAATAATGTAGGCTACAAACAAACAAGTTATTAAGTATAGATCCTTGTGGTATAGTTAGTTGATAGATCCTGGCCGCACCGAAAGGCATAGCCAGCAAAGGAGAGGAAGGAAGGAGTTAAGGGGGGTTGAAGAAAGGGGGAGATGATGGGGAAGAGAAAGAGGAAGGATGTAGATTACATGTGTGCCATTGGTATACTTATCAGTGAGGTAAAATGTGTAAATTCAAATTTTTATTTGGCATGGGTTTTTAATGTGTTATTAATTACAATGATTACTTATGTGATTATTCACATTTTCTTATGGAAATATGAGCAAATAGGAAGTGTACCCTTTTTAGTAGTAATAGCAGGGTGAGAATAATTAATATCTCATTAACACTTTTGGCCCTGGTGTCAGATACAAGACTGACTTTTGTCCACAACTGCATTATACTAATAGGTTTCTCATAACCTTGCTATTGTCCTTTACCTAGCATACTCCTTGCTCCATCTATTGGCAAAATTTTAAGATAAAAATTCAAGATAAAAATTTACATTTTTCAAATTTTATAAAATTTTTTTGCAACAAAAGATTTTCCTACCATTCTTTTCATCAGAATTATTACAAGTATTATTAATTATATTAATGTGTAGTTTTTTTTAAATATAAATGCAAATAAGGAAATAAGCAAAAACATTGATTATTCAGTTTAATGCAATTTTTATGGAGTGTCAATGTGCATATTTACCACAATGGCATATAAACAAACCAAAAACTAAAATTTTCTTTTATACATCGCCACAAGTCTTTGTCAGATGATAGAAAACGGTAAATGCAATGAAAATAAACAATTCCCCAATCAGAATTGAGAGATTTTTCAAATAATACAATTACAAAATACTAAAATTTATTTTTGCATTTCTTTGTTTGCAATTTGAATTTTAAATAATCAAATCTATATCAACAAACACTTATTTTATATCAAATTAAACAGGACAAATAACTGTGATTTTTGTTGTTAGATTATTTTAAAGTTTTGTTTTTAAATGCATATAATCAGTGGCGGCCTTAGGGGGTGGCGAGCAGGGCAATCGCCCGGGGCCTCGCTCTTGGAGGGGCCTCGCGCAACAACCAAGTAGAAAAAAGTTGATATTTAAAACTTTTTATTTTATCCTTGGCTATTAGTTATAACAATAAAATAAATTAAATTTATAGTACAGTATATATTAATAAGTGCCTACTATTTCAATTCACATACTTTGCACAAAGGACAAGGGCCTCGCAAAGATCTGCCGCCCAGGGCCTCGCAAAGATCTGCCGCCCAGGGCCTCGCAAAGATCTGCCGCCCAGAGCCTCGCAATGGATAAGGCCGCCGCTGCATATAATTTTAAAAAAGTCAACAAAGTTCAGTCAACAGAAACATGATACCTAAAAAATATCAGTTTTAAAAATGTCAGTCTTCTACAAATTTTCAGTTTGATATACAATTTATAAAATAGTACTGACTAATTCTATCCATCTTTAAATATTTTGTAACTTGTTTGATGTACAAATATGGCTATTTTGTCAGATGAAGTCCCTTTAAAGTAGCTGAAAACATTTTTGTGTTTATTAAATTTTGTGTGCTGGAGTAAGCATAAGAGGTGTGAAGTGTTGTTAATCAATAGTTTCTGCTGTTGAGTGTGTTTAGATTGTATTTAACTTTCCTTTGTAGTGTATATAGCATAATAATTATCCATTATTTAACTTGAATCAAATCAGTAATTGTGATGTTCATTGTACATTGATTTTATTTTTAATTTTCAGATTTCTTTCCGTGGTGTTCGTACAAGTAAATTTCGTCACATATACGGTAGTCCAGCTCGTAAAGATAACTGTTATGAATGCATAAAAATTACAAAAAATGCACATGATAGTTATTTTTGTGCTGCTAATCCAAAATTTGTTGCTGTTGTAACTGAAACTGCTGGTGGTGGTGCATTTTTAGTAATACCAATTGAAAAGGTAAGTTGAAAATTATTTTAAAATAAGACAAAATCTGAATAGTCTTATCTGTTATAGTGCTTTATAATTTTTTAGGAGAAATTAAAAAATATAAAGCAGCAATAAAAATAGAAAATACTACAAAAAATGCCATTTAAAATGTTTTAGTAGAAGATTTAATCAAAAAGAAAATAAAGTCAGTATATAAAGTTTAAATTTTATTTAGATTAAGTAAGAACATCTAAATATAATGAAGTTTGAGAAATAAAAGCTAAATATTAGCAATATATAAAGTATAAACACTAAATTTTGTACTTATGATTACAATGTATATAATAATTATAAGACCAGTAAGAAATCAATGACAGAAGAATAATAAGCTTTAACTTTTGTTTTTTATTTTTTGTAAATAATTTATACAGTGTATATGTAAAAGTGATTAATCCAGTGATTATGCATAATCATCAATGTGTGAGAAACCTTTTCTATAATTATTGTGCATTTTTCAATACAAAAGTGGCACCATATGTGGGACAGAGGAGGGAAATAAGAGAGACAGGAAATCCCGGAAGTAATACACACAACTTGGAGAGTAACTATAAAAATAACAATTTATTTAATAGCATTAAATGCATTTCCAATTACATAATAACTCATAATAGGATAATCAAAAATACAAATATAAATGACCTTTTAAAACTGTTACTATATTATTAACTAATTCTGTCTAATTGAGAAAGATAGTGTTCATATTTGGTCTAGGTAGATAAACACCTTGTTGATGCTATGACTGATGTCTTCAGAAGGTGATCATTCTGATGTGGATCTGTCCTTATTGGCAATAACTATCTATTTCTATTCCTTTGTGTCTGTTATCTGCTGGCAGTTGGATTGGTTGGGGATGACTGAACTGGCTAATCAAATGGACTTGCAACCACCAATGGGAATGGGCCTGGGTGGCTGAACTGGATGATCTTTTTGATCTTTTCTTCCATTTTTATAAAGCTCAAGTCATCATTTTGGATTGGAATGTTTTCAAAAATGGTAATATTAGATGGAAACTATTGTTGTCTAATCCCATATTTTCTCTCTACTTCCCTCAGTGAATTGTCTCTCCAGGAAGAGGAGTTGTTTAGAAAAAGTATTATCACAGAGAGAATCTTGTGATAATACTTATTGATTTTTCCAACAATTTCATTTTTGTTAACTTTTATTTAAAGAATTATTTTTCTTAAAATAATAAAACAATGATTTTTACAAAATTGTAGCTTGGAATCTCACATAATTTTAGTAAATGCAATAAATTTCTTTCATATCTTGCACATTAATTACATTTACTGGTGATTATGCATACTCACCACTTCATAATGGTAATTATAAATCGTACTTAATCAAATTTACCAGACATTATGACATTATGCGTAATTGCCAGTCTAGGATGGTAAATTTGATAAATAATGCATTCTTGTCAAGAAACTCTTGGTTAGAAAGTAACCAAACCCAACACTGGACGAAGGGATTACAGTTTATGCATCTCATGAAGAATATATCATATCATTAAAGCATTAAATGTAGTTCTTATGAAACCATGTTCGGTTTACTCTTAAAGGTTGGGCTGAAGACATCAACTTTCTTTATGATGCTGTAGTAATCTTTCCACCGAAAAGAAGCTATAAGAAATAATTGAATCACTACATCAAAATCAATGTCAACTACAAGGACCCAATGAATATATTCCAGAAAAAGTATTGAAAATGAACAGCCACCAATCAGTCAGTCAACCTGATGTGACATCAGGTTGACTGACTGATCTATAGATTATCCCTGATTCGTCAAACAAAGTAGTCTAGTATAGAAGTGATCAGTCTTTCCACAACGAAGAACAGAAAGGAAGAAGTTGAGTAGAAGCAAGTGAACACAAAGACAGGTTTAGAAGCTGAAATGAATAAAATATCAGAGTTGAAGTTTACTGTAGCCAAAGTAGGAAATATAATGAAGCTAAGAATACCAGATGTGGACAGGGAAAGAGGCAATCTGCAGAATATATTGGCAGTAATACTAGCTACTAAAAATGATAACTTGGAAACAAAGGAGGATGTCTTTCACACTTGTATACCAGAAACTAGTTTGTGCTATGTGACAAACAATTTCTTACAATAGTGTGTATCAAGTATTACTCTTTCTCAAAGGGAATGCACAAAAAAAACATCAATTTCAGAAGGTGATGGGTACCAAAGGTACTCATGTAAAGAAGAGTGTAATTCAACAAAATGCAGATTCAAGGAAGATGAAAAATTACATAACTCAAAATGTCATGATAGTTTGCCATGTTTGAATAAGCAGTAGCATATTTTCTCCCAACAAATTTTTTGATATTTTTGTACACACAATTCTAATATTAAGCTGAAATGGATTTTTCTTAGTTTCTTTATATTGATTAAATCATTCTAATAATAATAATAATACAAAAAATGTGTTTTTGATTCATTTTATTAAAATTTGTTAAAATTCATGTTACAGTAGACCCCCCCTGTAACTTGGGTTCATATAATACGGATTTGTATAAAACAGCAAAAAAAATTGCGATTGTATTCGTATAAACACTAAAAAAGACTCGTATAATACAGTAAAACATCATCGCCGACTCATGTCGCGACTTGGATTGGTCGAATCTAGACTAATAGCAGATATTGCACAAACCGTTGAGTTTAAACAAGCAGTAAACCTACTAAAAACCATTTATTATTTAACGGCCATAAAAATTATATTTATATTAATGATATCTCCAAAGTTCAGTGAATTTTTCGCAGAAAAATAACTTATCAGGAAACACGTGCCCGCCGTTCGATGTGCTGCTCCACGACGAAAATAAGCTTAAGTAATGGCATCATCGAACGGTGCACACTCGGTAAGTAATCCTACAATTTTTTGTTTATAGCATAGTTTATATGGATTATTCCCAAAAAATTATACATGTTTTGGAAATGTTGAGTGAAATTAGTCTAGAATCGATTAATTTTATGGAAGAAAACCGTTCAAACAGCCATAGTCCCTAAACTGCATATGTGCTGGGCTGTGATTGGCTCATGTATTTAAGTGATTCGTACAACATGGAATTCATAAAACACGGAATGTATCTACCATGTTATAGGGGGAATCTACTGTACTTTATTAAAAGAACAAAAGGTAAGAAATTTCATGTACTTTATAAATTTGATAAACATCATTTCGGGAATTACGTAAAATTGCTGGTAAAAGTTTGAAATTTAGTGAAATTTATCAGTCAGTAAGATGATTGATAATTATGCATAATAACACGGGTCTACAAATAAAAACTTTGTTTTCTTTGGAAACAAAGTTTTCAAAATCATTAAGAAACAATGTTTCTTAATGATTTTGACTTGATGAATTCAAAAATGGCTATAAAAAAACCAGAATTGGCTCAAGTTTACAGGGTACATCAATGTTTAATAAATTGCATAATATACATCTGAATACATACACATAATGTAATTTTCATTAGAGTTGGAACACAGAAACCATCAGAACACTTTTTGATATATAAAAACTATCAATAAATAAATAGTGGAAGCATAAAATACCCAGAATATCACTTGCATGTATGACACTTATTTACAGACTTGTATAAATCTGCAAGCATTTCACATGTAATGTTCCAGCAGTAGTCTGCTAACATTGCCGGGCTCTATTTCCCTTGGTATCACTTTTCCATACAAGCAACATCTTGGTGAAAATGCTTCCCATGTTTGTCACTGACAGACCTGCAGTTTTCAGGGAAAAAGTCAATGTGAGGATGCAAAAAGTCATTTGTGCATTTTCAATGACATGTTGCATACCATCTTTTCATAACACGACAGCATGTTGTTTGTAATTTGTAATTTCTTAGAAAGTACTAGTATACAAAATAAATTATAAATAGTTAAAAAGGACAAAAAGGCATAATAATTAAAAAATGTAATTTCTTGTTTGTAATTAGAAACTTTATGATTTCCAAGAAAATTGTTTACCACCATCCTGAAAGCATTCCAAGCTTATTTTCCAGCACCTACTAGTACGCTATCAAAGTGTGTATTTTTGAGAAGCTTGGAAATCTATGGACCTACAAATATCCCCTCTAACTTTTACCTCACTAATGTTTGGAAATGTCTCTCTAAAAATTAAATTCTGGGCCATTTCGATCTATGGTTTTGACAAATTTTTTCCATAAGTCCTAATTTTATATGCAATGATGGTAGTGTGATTGAGCTGCATTTTACTAACAGTTCAGAAATAACATTTTTTGATACAGGTTCAAGGAATTTCCTGTATGGTCAGTCTCTCCTTTTGAAATGTGCTGCTCTATCTCTGCTATCCTTCTCACAGAGAAAACAACAATACTTTGTATACCCCAGCAGAGCAGGATCATCGCATAGACAAATGTCTAGGGCTCAGTTTTTAGCAGGGCCCGGTTAAACTGTCTGTTTTGAAAGATATTGATGAAATTTTTAAAATTCGTCATACAAACATATCTGACGGCAACAACAAGGACAAAAAAAATTGAAATTTATTTTATTAAATGTCTAACAAAAGTTGTTACACAATAACAATATTACATTAAAATATTAATTGTTTAATTTAACCTTTTTGGTTAATATTTAAATAATATAATATTTTACCCATGGAAAGCAAATTGAATAATGAAAAAGATAATTTAAATAAAAGCCAAGATAGTTTTAAAAAAGTAAGTATATCAATATGAATAAACTTTATTTAAAAATTCTGTTTTTTAGTCTTTAATTCAGCAAAATTATCAATTATTTCATCATAATTAATATTATCCAAAGCATTTTGTTTGATGTATAAAAAGCTAAAGAGTTTAATTTTGATTCACTCAGTGAGTTTCGTATATAATTTTTTACACGTTTTAATTAATACTGAGAATGACCTTTCACCAGATGCATTTGATATAGGCAAAGTTAAATATATCCACAATAATATTTCTATATTTGGAAATGTTGATACTAGTTTTGTGCTCTTTATGAATCAATGTGATGTATTACAGTAAAAGTGAGAACAATTACACATAATAGCTGATTACACTGGTCAACAGCCAAAAAGCTTCCAAAAGCGAAATAACTAAATATTACTAATTCAAGAGTGCTGAATATGAATATGACAATAAAAACGTTAACTTGGCTCTAATTTTTAAGATTTTGAACCAAATATGTCAAATTTCTGGAAAAATTGCCATTTTTCTATAGTTCTTGAAATGTATTCCTATACAGCTTAAAGTACATTTTCTTGAATGTCTATGGAAAGAAAAGAAAACAATCATTCTTACGACAGCTCTCAATATATGCTGCAAACAATGAGAATGGAGACTCTTCATTGACTCCTCCAACGTGAGCCTTAAAGATATTTTGTTTTTGTTGTGTAACAAAAGCTTTCTATTCATATCAGCCATGAAAAGTACATGAAAGAATCATACAAAAGTATGAAGCAACTTCTTGCAAAAGTAAATTATCAAGAACATAAATGGAAGGTGTGTTGTAATTTCAAAGTTATAGCATTATTACTTGGACTTCAGCTGGGGTACAGGACTGGATTAACCCACTTTAGGCCCTAGACATTTTCCTCTTACTGGGCCCCCTCCCTCTCCTATAAGAAATAGTGCACACAAAATATAAAACAATAAATAAAACAAAACTAAATACAGGGCAAAAGGTACAGTTATGATACCTTCAGTTATGATAAATAGTTTTGTACAGTCGACCCCCCCTATAACGTGTGTTCCTATAACAGAAATTCCTATAATGTAGCGAAAAAATTGTAGCAGTATTCGTATAAAGTGACTCGTAAAACGTCGTCGCCGACTCCTGTAGCGACAAGATTGGTCGAATCTGGACCAATAGTCCAGATTCGACCAATAATTTGCAAAAGGTAAAGCAAAATTTAACCATTAAATGGATTATTTGTTGAAAGAGCATCCAAAGGGATGCTCTTTCAACAAATT
>NW_019384689.1:0-4151 GCF_000671375.1 Centruroides sculpturatus
GATAGTTTCATACAAAAATTAAAAACTGTAGCATCTAAGCCAAGTTATAGACTAGCCTCACTAGATGTATGCAACATGTATCTGTCAATAAAACATAATAGAATTTTAGAAACATTGAAAACTCATATCTGTAACCAATGGATTATAGACATAATAATCTTTGTGTTAGAAAATAACTACTTTATTAGCAATGATAAATTCTATAGGCAAAATAGGCAAAAAACATCCCAATGGGTTTTGTAATAGGTCCCATTTTATCTGAACTTAGCATGTCCAACATTGATAAGAAAGTCGCTAACATTACGGCATTATAGATCTACGCTACGTGGATGACTGCTTTATAGTTTACGATAATATTATTGTATAAGCAGACCAGATTCTAGAACTTGTTAATAAAATAGACACAAATATAAAATTTGATTTAGAACCCAAAAATAACTGTCAGTTACTTTTTTTTAGACATTCTTGTCACTATACTTAACGACAAAACCACTTTAAAAAAAAAATACAAAAAACCATGCACCGTAGACAGTGTCATGCATTACACTTCTGAAGTACCCAGTTACATCAAGAAAAACACTTTTTACATTGACAAAATCATATAACATACCACTAATGAAACTGATAAAACAACTGAAATACAAGACGTAATAAAAATGCTTTTAATGAATGGTTACAGGAAATGCATAATCAAAAACTGGATCAATAATAGGGAAACTAATAAATACAAACATGAAAGCAACAACACCACTCATAAATTTTTTAAAATTCTGTATAAACAAAATATCTTTGAAAGAATCAAATTTAAATCAAACAATTATGGTATAATTTTAGTGCCCGAAAAAAATCCCTAGTTTGAATAAGAAGATAAACGCTCATGATAATGATAATAATATATAAGACCAGAGAAACGTAACTTACAAACTCGGTTGTAGCTGTAAACTTGTAATTTACAAGATCAGTTAAATTTTATATAGGTGAAACTGGCAGAGATTTGAAGGTTTGGTTTAATGAACACGTATCCGCAATCAAATATAATAGTAGTTCGGCTGTTGCAGCTCATTGTAACAGCAAAGGTTACCAAATTATTAGGGACACCGTTAAAATTGTTAAAAAAGAATCCTATACACAAGAAAGGAGATGGTATGAACATTTAGAAATACTAAAAAACAAAGACAGAATGATGAATAATAATACTGGTCAAAAATTACACGAAACACGGTATCCATATTTGAGTGTTTAAATAAAAAGGTAAATGGTGGCAAATTTCTTGTTATTTCTGCAAATCGTCTCATTGTGTTACAATTTCAATGTAAACAAGTTTATAATCTTGTTTTAACGGTGCACTTGTTTTTTACTTCATCATTCTATTTTATTGTTTTAATGGTAAAACAGTTTCCAATGTCACAGTTTTAAATATTATGGTTTTAACAGTGTATTTTTTATATTGTTTGCCTCTCACTGCTATTACTACTTTATGTTTCGTACCGTCATATCTACTGTAAGTTCACAATTTTTACACCTTGTTATATATATTGTTCTCGTAAATCATTAATATTCTAACTATTGTTATAGCAAACACCTGTAAATTAATAATTATCATCCGTACGTTATCAATCGTCACCATTTCTGTGCTTCTCGTAACCACGTAAGTTAAAAATTTTTACAAATTTTTTAACAGTGCAAAAATTTTTTGTTAGCTTGTATGTATTATTTCCTAAACAGTTACATCACAAAGAGTTGAAAAGCGACTCAAAGTCCAAAATGAATACTCTAGAACAGTGTTTTTCAACCTTCTTGAATACGCGACCATTTTACAAGTTAAAAAATTCTGGCGACCCCCCATGGCATATTAAAACTATGTCAGTGATTTTAAAAACTACATATTTAATTTTCTTTCTGTTGAGATTTAAATATCGATCAAAAAACTAATTGTACTGTAAAATAAACAGGCACAGCTTTCTCACTGAAATTGTAGTTTTTTTTTATTGTAGTGTAGGACCTACAAACACTTGTCTTTTTCTTTTACCCGCGACCCCCTGTGTATGGCTTTGCGACCCACCTGGGGCTCGCGACCCACAGGTTGAAAAACACTGCTCTAGAAAATAAAAATGTGATTTTCTAAAGATTGTCCCATTTCTAATCAACGGTGTAAAAAGTCTAGCAAAAAAAGAAAAGCCGTCATAGAGCTCGTAAAATTGAATACAAGACTAGACAAGAAGCATATTACAGAAGATATGTCATTTTGATGAAAATTAACAGTTCCATAGGCTACAGTTATTGCAGTTCCACCTATGGACACTATGTTTAACTACAATTAATTAATTGACAAAATTTTTATAGTTTTAGATCATATTTTAACTGTTAGAATGGAGATTTCAAACAAAAATTAAATAAATGGAAACAAATTGTAATAGGGCTTTAAAAATTATAAAAATAATCTTTAAAAAGAGAATTTTAGAAATTAGTTGCATTTAATATTAGAACAGAAATTATTGAGAAAAAAATTTTTGTTATTTGATTTAATGTTTAATGGATATAGAATTTATTTCAGGTTTCATCATATAATATCAAATAATTAGTACACGGAAGATTATTCTAACCCAAAGAATTATATAGATTTTAAAATTAAATTTTTACAGACTTATTTTAACCAAAAGGAATCACTTAAAAAAATTATTTTTTAGTTTATTTGTAGACACATCAAACTTCAACAGATTAAAAACTGAATGAGATAATTTTTATTTTTTGATTTATACATCAATTAAAATATTTTATGGCAGATAAATGAGAGCCAGGTAGATCAGCTAAAATGAACTTGTGATATAAATCTATAGCACATCACTACAAGCAATATCTTTGAAATTTTAGTTTTGCTAATAACAAAAAACTGCTTTATCGAAGTTCACTTTAATAAGTTTTTCTCTAGTACTTTTAGGCAACCGAGCTCATCACGAGACACACGAACGAATCGGCTCGCTAGCCAAATCACCGAGCACCGAGCCGATTCGCTTACGCATTTTACAACGACGGGCTGGGCTACCCGAAACCGCTGGGGAAAAACCTTTATTAAAGCAAATTCTAACGCGGCCGTTTCTCGTTACTATTTTTTAAAAAAATTTAGACTTATTTCATTACTTTCATTTTTTGTATACCTTTAATGTCTAGATATTTAATAAACAATTCAATTAATTAAATAAATGGTGTATGTTAGAAGAATGCATTAGCAAAAATCCAGTTTTATTCTGTCATTTTTAAAACATTTTACTTTTCAAGGTTTGAAATTATACCAATAAAAATGAAATTTTTTCTAAAGGTTTTTTGTATAAGATGATTTATCTATCTATCTAAATTAAATATTTTTTCTGATTTTGTGATTCCTTTCTAAAATTACATAATTAAATGCACAAAGTGTCTTATTTATAAAATTTCACTAAAAAAGTATTTATCGTTAGTACTGGTGTAAACCGATTTATATTTGGCTTTAAAAAAAGAAAAAAATATATCTTAGTCAAGTGGGACTTACATAATACTAATTCATGTACACTCCTAACATCATTTTTATAAATTACAAAGTATAAAATGCAATTTACTCGATAGTTTTCAATTAGTCAGCTCTTTAAGAGTAAGCAAATTTATCCTAATTACGGCGTATAATTATGAGAGTAAAAAAGATTATTTCTTCACACAATCCAAATTTTTTCAAATTTAAATTTCGTAATAAAAATTATCCAATCGCATTACACTTTTTAAAAATTAAATTTACTTATTATAAATTCTGATTACAGTTTGAAATTTTAATAATTAATAAATTATATGTACTTTTTTTAAACGAAGGAAAATTATTATTAAATAACATATTACGCAATTAATTTATTTCTATTAAATATAAATTAAATTAAAACAAACTTAAATAAAATTTAAATTATAATATTTTCTCTGCCTGAATTAATCAATGCACCTTTAACAGTGGATAAAGTATAAGGAACAGTAATATTTTTGACCTGTTAACTGGGTTACCAATCTTCATTCCTAACAGATGCTGGCATTCCACTTTCAACTATTCACATCTGAAAAAACCAACTAACCAAATCAAAACTGTTAGCATTCCTTATAGTTTACCACTGTTAAAAGGAGCATCAATGATTTGT